>NC_090747.1:42900544-42913044 GCF_036898095.1 Palaemon carinicauda | reverse complement strand
AGGACAACAGTAGGTTTTTACACATAACCCTCATTTTTGTGGAAAAAGATTCATAGGCCTACGGTAGAGACCTACTTCTTGTTTGGCCAAATATCCAGTAGAGATTACTATCTTCTCTCTTCCTGGAAATGAACAGCCTACGGCAGTAGACAACTAACTGCCTTATTTGTATATTCATGCTTTTTATTTTGATGGTGATGAGAAAAGAAAAGTTAATTATAAAGTACAGGATTTTATGTTTATCCCTTATTTGTTTAGTCACTTGATGATATATATATATATATATATATATATATATATATATATATATATATATATATATATATATATATATATATATATATATATATATATATATATATGTAAATATATATAGTATATAGCATATAGTATATAAATATATTAATAAACCAAATCTCTGACCTTGTTTATGCATTCATTCTCACTATATTCTTCAGATTGATGTGTAAATTTTCCTAAAGTTATTATATATATTTTACTGTAATTTATATCAAAATAACTCATTTAATGATGTTATTTAAGAAATGTACATGGATTTTGTGGAAAAAAAAGTCCAGTATAATATGAACATATAATTATTAATTAGTCCTGACAAGAACAAACTATTCAGAGTTTGATACGAAATAAAATATAGATATGATTGAAAATTATGTTGATAAAATCATTTGAACAATTTATCATATAAGATAGAGAAATGAATAAATTGATACTCTTATAAAAATAATAGAATAATCATGGCATTATATATAATTATGATATTATTTTCTACACAGAATCTATAATATGTTTGACATCATATTTCAGTTTTCTGTTATAAAATTAAATAAGTGTTCTGTATGAGAAATCGTTCCAATAAAATATACAAAAATGCAATTTAAATATAAGAATTAAAAAAAGTAAAATCTGGAAAAATAAGTTAACAATTTACAATACAAGATTTAGATAACCAAAAAAATATCTTGTTAGAAAAGTGAAGAATTGAAATTTTTTTATTTGGAATGCTTTTTTTCTGGAAAAAAATCTAATATTTAACTTTGTAATCAACTTTTGTGTGATATAACATAAAACAATTTTTTGGATGCAATGCTGGGTTACTAGGACAAGTAAGACAGCAATACGCAGCTTTTTTACGTCCACCGGGCCCGTAACGATCGCTGCAAGCAGCACAATCTCTTAGAAGATTATCTGGTATACAGTTTATTATATGGCATTTATTATTCCTTAGTCTTTCTGGTACTTCATGTCCGTTGACAAGAGATCTTTTTCCTCCCAATCTTACTCGGAAATCACCAATAAGTTGTTCACATAGCTCTTTTCTATAATTACGATGGTTTAGTTTTTTCTTCATCATATTCTTCCCATTCATTTTCTTCATCGTCACTGTCACTACTTACTTCATCGTTCACTTCTAGCAATTCTCGTGGAGGGTCGTAGAGCCTCTTGTCAAAGTCACTGCCAGCGTGCTCAGAATCGGAATCGGATGAAGCATTATTTTCCATGTCCATGAAAACCCCGTTATAACTAACATCACAATTTTCCTCTTTGTCGTCGATGCCTACAAAATCATCTTCTGAAGAACATATATCAAGACATTCTAAAATTTCCGACGTAGTTCGCAAAAACTTTTTCGATGAAGCCATGATATAGGATAAGTGTTTGAAAAGCGATGACCTCGGAAATTATCTGGTGAGACGGGAGTCTATCACAATCGGTACTTGCTGCTGAACGAGGCCAAACGCACTGAGAAATGGATATCGTGAGTGTCTGCCTCTATTTATTCATTCTAACTCGTCTTGGGGGAAAAGGGGGGAGAGGATTAACTAAGAAAACAAGGAATATTAATCTTAAAGAAGCACAGAAAACGAAACAACGACTAAAACAGCGAATAACTTTAATTAATAGAAACAGTTTATGAATAAATAAGATCTTTTCGGTGGGCTACCAGAGGTAGCCCAAGTACTAGGACGACGTATTTTGCTTGGGCTACCACAGGTAGCCCATGGAGTGGAAAGGGCTAATGAAAGCAGAAGGGCAGCTAAATGTGAAGCAAAGACGAAAAGTGGATGAACTGTAGGAGAAACACTAATACAACCAGAATAGCAGCTGGACATGAAGCTTGAGTTGAAGAGCAGAGGAATTTATGAAGTTACGCCAATGCAAGCAGAATGTCAGTTAGACGTGAAACAGAAAACGAAAAGCAGATGAATTTGAAAGGAACAGTAATGCAAGCAGAATGTCAGTTTGACATGAAGTACAAGACGAAAGGCAGATTAATTTAAAATGAAACAGTAATACAATCAGAGTGTCAGCTAGACGTGAAGCAGAAGACGAAAAATAGATGCATTTAAGATGGAACACTAATGCAAGCAGAAGGACAGTTACACGCGAAGCAGAAGACGAAAAGCAAATGAAATTAGGATGGAACACTAATGCAATCAAATTGGCAACTAGACGTGAAGCATAGGATGATGACCAAAGAAATTCTCGCCTTGAAAATAATCAACAAAGAGTAGCAGCTATAAATCAGGAATAAAGAAATCAGAGAATGATTCGACTTTAGGATATACAACAAAGAATGATTGTCCATCGAAACCAAGAACCATCAGGAACTAAGAATGGTTATCATAATAATATGATCATTCATGCAGAGTCAAGTACATGTCCTTTTAATGCTGTACAGTTGCGTATTAGTACCTGCACTTATAATCCTATAAAACCTTAGACATAATATAATTTGGCCTAATGTTACAACAATGTACTCTCTGTGAGGCTCAAAATTGGAAGAATGAACCTCCTGGATCGTGTTGTAGTGAAGGAAAAAATAGACTCCCTTTGATAGTTGAACCTCCTGAATATCCCCCCAAAAACTTCTCAATGGAACATCCCACCATTCAAAATATTTTCTTGAAAACATACTACTATACGATAATGGTTTCCAGAGGACTTCATTTGGAGCAAAGGTTTTGAATGAAAGGGGATTTATGCTCACATACCGGGTAACCCTGCGTGTATATATATATATATATATATATATATATATATATATATATATATATATATATATATATATATATATATATATATATATATATATATATATATATATATATATATATATATATATATATGATAAATTTTTGCACATTTAGACGTGTTTTTCATATTCAAATAAGCCATATATTTTTTTACACATTAGTGTCTGCTGGATTCTCTTAACGATCTCGAGATCAGAGCCCAGGGTGAAATCACACAAAGACAAGAGCTTGTGACCGGCCGGGAATCGAGCCCTGGTCCGGCTAACTTGCAGAGACAGTGACTACCACTTGCCCACGGAGAAAGATAAAAGTCAATGACAATTCTGCTCTACTTAAACCTGTCGAATTCAGGTGTTTTGTACTTAGAATTGAAATCAACCGATCTTCACTATCGTAGCTAATTGGTATTTTGTTATTTGGCATTCAATTAATGATGAATTTTTGCACATTTCGACGTGTTTTTCACATTCAAATAAGCCATATATTTTTTTTGCATTATATATATATATATATATATATATATATATATATATATATATATATATATATATATGTATATATATACAGTATATATATATATATATATATATATATATATATATATATATATATATATATATATATATATATATATATATATATTTATATATGTGTATGTGTGTGTATATACTGTATATATGTTTGTGTTTGCGTGCGTGTGTGTATATATATATATATATATATATATATATATATATATATATATATATATGCTTATATATATATATATATATATATATATATATATATATATATATATATATATATATATATATATATATATATATATATATATATGCTTATATAGGAATATAAATACATAATATAAGTTCAGTAGTTTAAATGGCCAAGTAATTACGTAAACAAATGTATTAAGAATTCAACAATTAAAAGAGGTGAAGGTAAAATATCAAGGAATTCTTAAACGATGGGAGGTAATGGGGGATTTGACCCTAAGGGGCAGGTGGACGGCCGAGGAAGGGGGTTAAACCGGAGCGGCCAATTATATCTTGGAAATAGGAATATCATCCAGAAATTGACTTGCTTGATGGATTACTGACAACAAAAATATTAGCCCCTGATTTGCTTGACTGGCCTTCGGCAATGGAAAAAAACACAAAATTGACCTACATTAGTAAGTGAATTGCCACAGCATTGTTGTGTTGTGAAAAAATCTTTATGTACTTCAAATTTTTCATAATTATTCATATTGATATCAATCAGTGATGATTTGTAATGGTTGGTAATTTTATTGCCAATCATTTGGAAGTATTTAAACAATGTTTTGGTGCACCCTCAGAAGTAGAGTGATTTTTTTTATCGTTAAGAATACGTGAATTTCGTATATTCATCTAAAAGGTTTCAATAATTTCAAACATTTTTAATTAGCTTTTTTTCTTAAAATAGCTCTTGAAAACCTTAAAAATCAATTGTAAAATTAGAAAAATATGTGATTATAAATTCAAGATCTATTTAACTATCCTAGTGATATTCCTAATGAATCGCTATAATTATTATTTCATGTGGCTAAAAAAAATTACTGTTATTTCTCATGGTATTTCTTCTTCGGGATAATTCTCATTTCAGAGAATATATCAATAAAATTAAGTCGCTTTTCTTCATGAAAACACAATATTTTCAGAGGTTAACTAATCGTATTAACAGTTAAAACTGAGAATTTTTCTATGTATCAGACATTCCTAAATCATTCTTTTTACCTGATGGAAGTTACCATTTATTTCAAATTTAAATAAATAAATTTTTACTCTATGGTATGAAATCTGTTATAAATCAGTTATAAATCACAAACTAACATATATATATATATATATATATATATATATATATATATATATATATATATATATATATATATATATATGTGTGTGTGTGTGTGTGTATATACATATATATATATATATATATATATATATATATATATATATATATATATATATATATATATATATATATATATGTGTGTGTATATATATATATATATATATATATATATATATATATATATATATATATATATATATATATATATATATATATATGTATATATATTATGAATCTAGATAATTTTATTTTAGGAATGCTCTTTAATGGTTCGTTAGCAGACTCCCCGCCCCCCCCCCTCTCTCTCTCTCTCTCTCTCTCTCTCTCTCTCTCTCTCTCTCTCTCTCTCTAATAAGTGCACGCATTCTTACATTTACATTATAGTTGGTGTTTGATTCCAATAAAACCACCGAAAGCAATAATTCTAAATATCATTTTGAATATTCAAATTAACCTAATTTCAATGACCTTAAAGATTATTGATTACCTTATATATAAAACTAGTACCGAGAATATTATAGATAAATTGAAAATAAACACGAGTAAATTATATTATGGAAAATTAGATTTTACATTTAAGGAAATTTTTGAATATATAATGTTGAAGATAGTTTATATATTAGTTTTGTTGTTTGTCAAATCCTTGTGAGAGAGAGAGAGAGAGAGAGAGAGAGAGAGAGAGAGAGAGAGAGAGAGAGAGAGAGAGAGAGAGAGAGAGAGGCGTTACTTAATGTCATGGATGTTTGTCACGAGAAAGACTGTATAATTGGAATTGTGTGTTTACTTTATTTGGTAGCTAGTTTAGAAGGATAGTGAATGTCTTTGCCATCTTTTTTTTTTTTTATTTATTATAACTAAACCAAAATTTGAATGTCAATAATAGAGTTGTCTTTTACTCGTACCAGTTTTCGAAGTGATTATTTATATCCGACAATTTTGCTTACCCCAGTGTAGTGTGGTTTTGAAAAAAAGAATCCAATTATATATATATATATATATATATATATATATATATATATATATATATATATATATATATATATATATATATATATATATATATATATATATATTAGTGCGATAGTTTAGTTTGCGAAGAACGTCCGTAAGTTGTTTTTTCTTTTTCTTTCAAGCTGTTATCTCCGGTTTGGACTTTCAGTATTTTGAATGACAGTATTGTTTGTGACCCGGCTTTTGAAAGAACTTGATTTTTACTGCTATAAGGATTTGGAATATACTTGTGACAGACCCAACCTGTTTAAGGGACTTGCCTTGGAATACTCATGATGATGACGATGAAGGCCACATCAAAGTGAGTGCTCAGTCGATATAATTAGAAGAGACTATTTTGATTACCAAAAAGTGGGGGCAGTGCCATTAAAGATTGTTCGGCTTGGGTGTGGACGACGATATCCGTATCCACATATCTTGGCCTTGTATGCAACTTTACATACTTATATTTATTTGTTTTCAGTTGATTTTATAGTCAATGTCCGTATGTGCTTTCTTTCATTTATTTGGATGCTATTGCCTTAATAAATTCATTTGTTTTTAACCATTATAGAAATTTGTGTTTGTTTATATATGTATATATATATATATATATATATATATATATATATATATATATATATCTATATATATATATATATATATATATATATATATATATATATATATATATATATATATATATATATATATATATATATATATATATATGTATATTGATTATTCAGTTTCTAAGAAATATAGTTATATGGTTATGTTTCGTTCAAATGTTCCTTCTGACCATGAGTTTAGTGAAAGATAGCGTGAGGAGAAGGTTAATGTTGAAGAGGTATTTGTCAGAAAATAGGATTCAAAAAGTGAAGTTTGCTTTCTTTGCTTTACGACAAACGTTTTTTCTGTTAACCTAAAAGGTTTATTTACAGTAATTACAATTACAATCTATATAGTATGGTTACAGCATACATAAGCATTTTTTACATAAACATAAAAATCTTAATTAACAATTTACACATCTAGATCTTATTAATAGCTACTTCAAAAAAGTAATTAACATATCTTTAATGACATTTTATTTATTCTTTCTTTATTAATTCTTTTATAGCCAGCTATCGTAATGAAATTTGCTCTTAAGAAATGCATTTGTTTTTGTTTTTTGTATAAAGTATACTCTTGCTGACCCTAGTAGCATAATTGTTTTTTATTCTAAAATTAAAACAGAAAATGAAAGTACATAAAAAAATAGTCCCTCTTCATTTCACAATTGTGTAATCGTACACTTTTAAGATATGACGATATTGTTTTTTTTTTTTTTTTTTTTTTTTTTTTTTTTTTTGAGGGGATGGGTGGGTGCTGGATAGACAAAGTGTGCAAAAAGTATCTAATGTCCTTGCAATAATCATAGGTATCATTATTTCTGATATTTAGAATTTTCAACAGATTATTGGTCGTCAAAGTTCCTTGAGCATATTTAAAGGCAAACTCTCTTTGTATGATACTAATGAGGTGTTTGTTTATGCTCCCGCATTATATTTTCGATTCCAAAAGCGGATAACGCTTTTAAATTTTAGTGTTATTGCCTGGCCTTGAAAAATTTAAATAATCTTCATCACTTAAGTGAGGACATTAAAACTTAAGTTAGGATATTTTCTATGGCAACAAACTTTTCTGATTACATCAATTGCTAGTTCAATAAAGTGAAGTTGACCTAAATATACTGTAATTTTCATATTTTTTTTATGATTGGGCAAGTCAGTTGGAAGAGAGGGCTGTCAGCAAGTTCACTTTATTCTCTTGCCTCTGCTAAGTTGGTGGCAAGAATATTTGAAGAACTGACATGTTTACCATTTTGACATAACTTTAGTTATATCAAAACGATATATGAATGTTACTGTGAGTTATAAACATTCGAAAAACGTCATGTAACGGGAAAAATATAACATTCATGGTGATTGTTCGGTTTTATACCAAGTTACTAAATACTAACGTCTGTTGATCTCCTGCAGGGTAGGAACTTCAGGCATTTCCCCACTTCACACCAATGGTGTAGCATCGACAGATGCTTGAGGATAAACGAAAATAACGAATAACTACCGGCATAATAACTAAAATAAAATAAAAATGTATTGATAAAATTATAAGTTTACCAGGTTACTTAGAGAGCTCAGACCTTTAATTCAAGGCTGATTTACTTCAACTTATTTGTTAGCGTTAACGTTAAGAAACTAGTGATCATCTTTCAAGTATTATATCATTTTAAAAAAACTTCAATGAAAAATTAGTGTACCAACCACTTGAATGCAAGTTGATTAAACTTTAAAAAAACAGAAAACATTCTAAAGTTAAGTGAAACCATTTAGCCGGTTTTTTTTTTTTTTTTCAAGATTAAGGCTAAAATTTGTTATATTAAGGTTTAAGGATTTTGGCATCGCACGGGGTCAAGGGTATGTGGTAAATCTGTAATGTGTGCAAAGACTAGAGAACCCTTGCGTACTGGCCATAACACTTTGCAAAAAAAAAGGAAAAAAAATGCTAAAAAAGAAAATGAAACGTTTAAAGTCCAGTCTATATTAACCAAATCATTCACACCTCTGCGAAGCTTTAAGGTAAAATAAAAGATTTTCACACAAATCTAATTATATATCTGATAAATGAAAGCTATCCTTTTTCTTGCATCATGGAAACATGCAAATTACCACGCTATGAAAGGAGATCAGGAATATATATATATATATATATATATATATATATATATATATATATATATATATATATATATATATATATATATATATACTGTATATATATATATATACATATATATATATATATATATATATATATATATATATATATATATATATATATATGTATATATATATACCTATATATATACATATATATATATATATATATATATATATATATATATATATATATATATATATATATATATATATATATATATGTGTGTGTGTGTGTATACAGTATA
Source organism: Palaemon carinicauda (assembly GCF_036898095.1). Classification (NCBI taxonomy): domain Eukaryota; kingdom Metazoa; phylum Arthropoda; class Malacostraca; order Decapoda; family Palaemonidae; genus Palaemon; species Palaemon carinicauda. The sequence continues at coordinate 42,904,107 of NC_090747.1, read as the reverse complement.
TATATGTATGTATACATACATATATATATATATATATATATATATATATATATATATATATATATATATATATATATATATATATATATATATATATATATATACTGTATGTGTATATTGTAAAAAAAAGTATTTGTTTATCAGGTGTACCAGTTAACTATTTTTATTTCTTCACCCAGAATTGGATATTCCAACAAATATTTATTCTGAAAGGAATTTCTGTGACACGTAACCGGAAAATTCCATGAAACATTGTAAACATTGAACACACATTGCACTTTTCATCCAATATTCACCACCGAATTCAGTAAAAATTCATATAAAATATTCTGTCGTTGGCAGAATGGAATCAGTTTTATTTAGTAGAAATATAATATAGATACCTACAGTTTCAGTATGCCAGATTGTACTGAAATAGTATATACAAAAACCTCTAATGTAAGAAATAAAAAAGATATATATATATATATATATATATATATATATATATATATAAATATATATATATATATATATATATATATATATATATATATATATATATATATATATATATATATATATATATATATATATATATATATATATATATATGTGTGTGTGTGTGTGTGTGTGTGAATCGTTTTTAATTAATTGTACAATTGAATTATAGTTATAATAAGATTAGAATGGAGTTTCTATCATTACTCAGGGTTGTTTATGATGCATTGCATAGATATCATTGACTTGAGGATAGTCCAAAATCTTATGAATAGACTCGAAGTTTCGGAATATAATTTAACATGAATCTTTAACACCGGTTGACGGACCAATTTTATAAGTCTGGACACTCTTCCAGTGTGATGAGGCACCCATCAACATTTTGTGATTTCTTGAACACTGATATTCATACTAGATTTGATGATTCGCCAAAAAGAAAAAAAAAAGAAAAAAACATTAAGAAAGCAGCATTATTTTTTTTTACTATCTATGGCTGTGAAGTTTTTGTTGTTATTAACCTTCAAGGCGTAGGATAATGATTCCTGTGTAAATAAGCCTTGTGAAAACCTTTCGTTAATTAATGAAAAAGATATTAGTTTGAATTGAATAAATGTTTAAGCACATGCCTTGCCCTTCAGAAATCTGTTCCTGAAAACAAGAGAAGGTACAGCAAATTAGTGTTGGCCTAAAACAGTTGGCACCATCAGTGTTTTATTATTATTATTATTATTATTATTATTATTATTATTATTATTATTATTATTATTATTATTTAAAGGTTAGTTATATCCATTATACTATTATAAAAGAAAACTAAATAGAAAGGGTTTGCTAATTCTCTACGTAAAGGTTGAGATCCTATTTATGGTCCCACATCCGATTCGAGGATGCTGTATTGTTTCATAGACTGCAAAAAGAAAAAAAAATCCCAATTAAACTAATTCATAATTTCACCACCGAATCACAATTGCGATTTCAATCGATCCCCCCCCGCCCCTCGGTATTAGACAGTAGGCTGTTCCAGGATCCAGAAAAGAACGGGTCTGCTAAATCTGCTGACCTTTTCCGCGCAGGTAGTCATATGAGCCCCTCTCTACCAAATTCTTATGTAGATCTTGATCTCTACTAGATATTCCTTTCCCTGATAACAGGCTATTAAGCGATCAGTTTCTTTAATCTTTTTCCTTTTCAAAATCTCATCTCCGTTTAAAACTTTTTCACCTGTAACTCTAATGTTTATATCACTCACAAGGACACTGAGTCATCGAAGGTCATAAAACATGAAACTCGCCATTAATAAGGATAAATAAAAAAGTCAATTATCATCCTATGCATTATTGTTTGTATTTATTCAAAAAAACAAGGACAAATAACTTCTCGATATCATTTCAGTATTAATTCATTTATCAGTTTTCATGCTTCAATACTCACTTTCTTCCTCTTTATTAAGTACATTTATCTTATTCATTTATTTTATTCTAAGATACAAAGAAATTCTAGCAGAGAAACTGTCCATATCATTAGGAACATCAACCTCAGACAATTCCAATTCATAAATTAGCGACTTGATGTAATCTCTACTGACATAGTTATCATTGCATCAATAATTTTCTGTAGAATTACTTTTAGCTCATAATTCATCCCAAAATCATTTCGTGAAACTTTGTCACCAAATATGAAAAAAAATGATAATGCTAAACCACTTATCGATAAAATGAATTGAATTAGCAGTTTCACTTATATTTAACTTATAAGAAACTCTCTATTTTATCTGCCTCTGACTACACATTTTACGATGGTAAAACCAGATACAAAACTAGAATTTCTCGACTTGAATCCCGAATTTTTGTCGGAAATTCAATCTGCCAAAATGCACACAGCAAATCACAGCATCATATAGGTTATGTTAAAGATGTCTGTTCCTCGGAAGACGAAAGAAACGTTTCTAAACGTAAAAACTTGATTTTCCTTTCATGTTAAAGCAGCAAAAAACTGCGGAGGAGCGGTTCAGCATCGTGGTAACGATATTCAAACAAAATGTTTAAGCATGATTTTTTTTTCTTTTTTTTTTCTTTTTTTGATTGAACAGTATCATTTACTACAAGAAATGATTCTGCGAAACCAGTCCCGTTCTTCTCTGGATCTTGGTCTTGACTACAAGCTGTGCGAGCAAGAAGTTTGGTGTTAACCGAGACAGGGTGTAATTGCAACTGGCTTTATTTTGACGCAGCATGAACATATATAGGAGACGTTTCAAGCAAGAACCACAAAAAACTTTGTGGCGGGATGTCAACAAAAACAAACCCCCACACCCTTGATCACTCTTACTTCCAAAATATCCCACAACACAAACTTTCCCCTTACTTTACTTTAAACTGGACTCTTAGACAGAAGGAAAATGAAAACAAAACATAACCTTAACACTATATTCATAAAAGTAAACGCAATCATAAACCAAAAAAAACACACTTATCACGAATCATAAACAATATTAAATATAAAACCGTAACACCATTCAAATAAAAAAAACCCTAACAACTTAAAATTACCACACCCAAAACCAATATTTGTTTATGAGTGGAACTCTTTATCCACACTAGGGCCAACAATCCTTTTCGGCCAAAGCCACAACTCCCTGGCAGACGCAACACTGGCACAATCTGCTATAACTGCCTCACTTAATTTGGCAGTCTATATCGTCATCATCATCATCATCATCCTCATCAATAACAGCAATCGAAATCGTAATTGTAATAAACAGGCCAGGTCGTCAACAGTTGATCAATCCACTAGAGCATTCTAAACACAAGTTCCTTAAGTAAGCCAGGTCATCAATAGTCAAATTCAAATAAATCTTCTCCCCAAAGGAGGAATCACGGCTCCGAATATAAAAAAAAACACTTAACAGCCGGCTTTCGAAGAACAAAAAAAATAACAACCGACTCCTTCCACAGTCCGAGATCCAATGCTTTCGCCCAAGACATTCATCACCGCCCTATCCTAGCTAAAAAAATGTAAACAAACAACCTCAAATATACCAACAATCTTTCCAACAACAACCATTCGCTAATTACCCTTGTTCT
>NC_090747.1:42880544-42893044 GCF_036898095.1 Palaemon carinicauda | reverse complement strand
AGATATAAATGACGCTGTAATCAACTTAAATAGATTATTATTATTGTATATCCTCTTTATTATTCACCAGTAATCTGGAAATCGCGGGATCAGTTGTTTTCCTCATATATAGTTAAAAAAAAAATTCTTTTATTCCATTTCGCTGTGAAAAAGTACCATTCATAAATTTTAGTTCAGATTTTTACATATTCAATAATGTCAGAAAATTCTAATCGCATTGTTCTCTATACAAGTCCATCTTTTTAATAATTCAATTTCGATTTTAATCAGATACGTCCAGGATGGTAAGAGCCGAAAAAAGAGGACATAAACGACTTGTAAATGAAATCCTTAGTCAAGAGCACGATGAAACAGGGAAGATTTTTGTACAAAAAGTCAAATCGGTGCCCACGATTGAAGATTTGCAACGTGTAATTGAGCAACTGGAGAAGGAGAGAGATGATATCAAACGGAAGTGGGAAGAATATGAGGTAAAGTGGAAATGCGAAAAAGAGCAGTGGGAAGTTCAAGAAAGATATTTTGCTACTGAAAGGGCTAAATAGGAAAATGAAAAAGCTAAATGGTTGGATAATAAGGTCAAGTGGGAAAAAGAAAAGGAAAACTGGAAAAAAGAGAAAACAGCGATATACGTTAAGTTTAATGAGATGTGTGCATCAGCAACTGCTGTAGTAAAAGCTAATTTAAAGAAATACTTTTCACCCAAACAAGTAGCATGTCTTGTCACTGGAAGTAATATTAATACTTGGGAAGACGATGATATCAGCAAAGCCTTAACGTTACGCAGTTTGAGTCCAAAAGCTTAAAAGTTTTTAAGAGAAGAGTGGAAATTACCTTTTCCTTCTTTATCAACTTTATATCGCTGGTCAAGTAAGATAGCTGTAGAACCTGGCCTTTTGGAATCGGTAATCCACTTATTAAAAATAAAATCGGAGTCAATGCTGGAACACGAACGTCTGTGTGTAATTTCATTTGATGAGTGCAGTGTTGCACAAATTTGGAGTTATAAAGGCGCGGACACTTTGTATGATCCTAAATCCAAAGTACAATGCGCAATGATCAGAGGACTTACGACTTCCTGGAAACAAATTATTTATTATAATTTTGACACTAACATAAAAAAAAGATCTCCTTTTTAAATTGATTATTTGGGTTGAGAAAGCTGGGTTTCCTGTAGTAGCCATGGTTAGTGACTTAGGATCAACAAATATCAGTTTGTGGAATTCCTTAGGCATTGATATAGACAATTTTGCATTTGTTAACCCGGTAGATGATAACAGAGAAATACATGTGTTTGCCGATGCACCGCACCTAATAAAACTCATTCGGAATAATTTTCTTGATCATGGATTTGTATTTTCGGGAGATAGGTTTGCTCTTAGTGGTTCAGTCAGGGAGTTAATTATGAAAAACAAAAGTGATCTACGGACAGCACATAAACTCTCTGAAAAGTACATCAATGTTATGGGTATGCAACGCATGAATGTTAAACTAGCGGTGCAATTACTGTCCAAAACTACATAAAAGTACTTCGGTAAAAAAGGTCTGCTTGAAGATAAGCATTGGGATACCACAACTCAGTTTATATATCTTGTAGATACCTGGTTCGGTTTATTCAATTCTCGAGTACCTCGTGATAGGAAGCCATCAAGAAATGCCTATGGGATGAATCTGGACCTACAAAATAAAACGTTGCAAGATATGATTCGAGTATCTAAAGAAATGAAAGTAATTAAAAGCAATAGGCTCTATCCTTTCCAAAAAGGCTTAATTCTATCGTGCAATTCTCTAATGAATCTGCTGAAAATGGTCAAAGCTAAATTTGATACATCATATATTCTTACTTATAGGCTAAATCAAGATGGTCTTGAACACTTTTTTGGCTGCATAAGACAGATTGGTGCATGCCATCAACACCCATCACCCGTCGCATTTAAGCACTGAGTCAGAGCCCACATTCTAGGAAAAGACAGCAAACTGTTAGGATCAAACTGCAACGTTGAAAGTTGCAATATTGATATGATGACGTCAGGCTCATTTTCCAGTTTTCCTGTTGAACAAATCGCATCCTTTGTAGATGAAGAATCTTCTATTCAAAAAGAGCTGAGTCTATCGGCAATGCTGTTTTGTTTGCCAGGGGAATTCGTTAATGATTTGCAAAATGATGAATATGTAGAATTTGACACTGAAAAAGAAGCATTTGGGAAAGCGATGGAAGATGGAGGCTTACAATACGTAAGCGGTTATATAGTTCGTAAGTTTCCTGAATATGAATTCCTTGGAACTGCAGCGACAAAGGGAGATGGCACGTGGATTGGTGACATAAGTGCAAGAGATGGAAAACTTATGCAACCAAGCGAAGAATTTTTGGTGCATTTAAAAACGATGGAAAAAAATGTTTCTTTGTCATCATGGGGAAATGTATCTAAAACCTGGAAAAGGAGCGTCGGATAAATTGACTGATTTAATTAGCGAGTTTTTTAAAAGCAATGATATCCCATTACCATACGAAGTGATTAAATTTTTTGTTAGATGTCGTACATTTTTTTAGAATTCGTGTTTTAAATAGGAATAATAGTTCATCAAGAAAAGCGCAAAATAAAATGAAAAAGCTCGCAACGTGATATAGAACATAACTGAAATATATATTGTGTATATATCATTATTTATTTTATGAATTTAAACTGTCTGTTGCTCGACAAATTTCAGTTATTTACATCATCAGATATTTCTTTGGTTGTTTGAGTGTAATACAGTTATGTATTTGTAATCTTACTTTTATTATCCTAAAAGAATAAAATATAAATCTTCGAAAAGATTGAAAAATACAAAGGAGAAAGCATGGTTCCTTTATTTTCTTATGGAAGTTCCACAGCTTACTCAGCCACGGTTCAGTCTGAGTGACGTCATCGCTCTCACCGACCCGACTCCCACCATCCGGCTACCTGCGCACTAAGGTGGCCTGAGAAGACCTCTTATATCTATAGACCTTGGCGTAGCCATCATCACCCGTGTGTGGTTTGCAATAGGACGAAAAATGATTTTCCCCATCTGATTTTTCATGCTTTTTCTCATAATAAAGAAAGGTAATAAAATCATTACATCTGTTACAAAGTACATGATGACTTTTAGAGAAAATGAAGAAATAAAATAGACCAAGGCAAAATTGATTGTCGGTGCAGTGTTATTCCGAAATAAATACTGGAAAATATTTACAATACGGTGGACGCCTTTAAGCGGAAAGAAAATATATTTATATGTGATTTTCGACTAGAAAAAAATATGCTATTTTTTTACTTATGGACATTAATTGCTTTCAACATAAAATATAGGTTTTTCTGTTGTATTATGACGTAATTTGAATGATTTTGAGGTTTATTTCCATTGCAAATGAATACTTATCATTCCACCACCCATCCCCCTAGAGATAACAATTTGGGGGAATCTCCTTGGGAAGCGTGGTTTTAGGTGGGGGAGACAAAGTAGGCAAAAACAGGGCAAAATGGGGGAAAAAACCTAAATATAACACTCAAACATATAAAAATGGACCGGCATACATGTATACACTGAATTTGAAATTCATAAAAATACTGGAAATAGGAAAACCCGAGCCAAGAATTTTACATGAGAAAATGGCACACAAATGCACTATATGGCCAGTTATTGCACGTCACATTGTAGTTGTGCACTAACCTAACCTAACTTAACCTAACGTTTTTCTTGATTTGTATGAGAACTAGGCTACCTTATTAACGTCCATAACTAGAATAATTCCAAAAATATTCTTGCTATATGAAACCCCAACAACAAAACTAACCTTCCTGGTAGTGTACATCAGTAGCCTAATCATGTCAACAGTAAACCTAACCATATCAGCAGTATCATAACCATGCCAACAGTTACCTGACCATGTCAACAGTAATTTGCAATGGCAATGAAGCTATCTTGCAAAAGATATCAAAATCAACTAGAAAAACTATATTTTCTTGTCCTTTAGAGGCGTCAATTGTATTTCAAATAAATACCTTAAAGTTATATTTGCATATCTTGAAAATCTCTAGAAACATGAAATAAACATACCAATTCCTATCACTGTCATACTATTCGTGAATATTGGGTCTCCATGCCTTTTCCACATAGGCTACTCACACCAACTTTGATATACTGTATATATACTGTAGTTATGTTATATTTTCAGCAGCTTACCCTTGGGTTGTAGTTATAAATGTTTATGTTAATTTCTCATTAATAAGCAGCTATTTAGCAAACCAAAGTTGTTTCATCAGGAAGGATGGATCTTGGGGGAGCATTCATATGGGAGAGCATGAGTAGGTTAGTTAAGTTAGTGTGTTTTACTTTAATTTCAAGTTCACTAACCTTTTAATATATGATTGAATTTTCCTATATGTATGGATAAAAGCATTCAAAATAAAAAAAAAAAATACATGCAAACCAGCATATCTGCTACCAAAAGATCCATTCTTACCGTTTCATCTGTTTGTGCATTATATACTGATAACTGTTAAATTTTACAAATGAAATATTGTAATTGGTACCAACACCCCAAATAGTATTCCAAAGTAAATTTACCATTTGGCAGCAAATGTGCGCAGTAATACAGTAGTAATAAATTGGTAAAACAAGTTGTGAAAATCTATGATATTTGCTTGTACTGTACATGATGCAAAAAAAAAAAAAAAAAAAAAAAAAAATAAATAAATAATCATTAAATATAATAAACTGTATTCATTCCTCTAGGTTCTTAGATTTGTCTGACACATATGTATTGTTTTATGTACAGTATATAATATATTGGGAATAAGTACCCAAATATCAGATATATAATTATTAAGAAATACTGTATATTGTAACTTCCCTTAGACATGGATTTCAACTTCCCTAAAATGACAAATGATGAATTGCCACACTGCTTCATAATATCTATGTCTATGTATTTGCAGATGCCTGCAGTGGATTAGTGTGGTCAATAATAAATGTCTTCTTGATAAAAGTACTAAATATGTAAACAACTGTTGTAGAGTATGCAGTCTTCACTTTTCCTGCAAGAACTATGTGACTCCGGATTCCTCAAGACTCAATATAAAGGCATATCCAGATCAAAATCTTGCAGGTGTGGATGAATATGTTATTGCTATAATATAAAGATGTTCTTATATACTGTAATTTGTTTTATAATACATTTTTATAGTACAGTATTATGGACTGAAAATGTTAGTTATACTTGTAACTCTTTCCCACTTTCACAATAACATACAACTCTGAGTGCAGTACTGTTACATTTGAAAGCATTTTTTTAAAAATCTGGCACAGGTACAGTTCAGTTTGTAGTTTTGAAATCTAATTGTTTTTGTTGAATGATTTCTCTGCGGTTTGTTTCCTATTTGATTTGTAATGTCAATTTTTATTTGCTTTTTATGAAAATTAAGTAAAACCTAGATTTTTTATTATACATTATTCTGTAAAATACAGCATTGCATTTGTTATAAAAGGGTACCTTACTTTTACTACTTTGTTGTTGTACTTTTCTTAGTTTAATTAACAAATATTGCTCAACTTTTGCCTAATCAGCATGCAAGTTAATTCTGCTTTTTCATATTGATTTCATATTATTGATTTTGATTATCCCATGCTTTGTTTGCTATCTAAATTCTGATATATGCATGTTTCTTTGCATGACTTTTATGACTATTGCATGCAAATTAAGCATGTGCCATTTCTTTTACTTTGTTTATGTTCTTTGCAAGAACATTTGTGTACAGTCGCTTAGCTATGTACAGTATACAATCATAAGCACAAGCCCAAAAAAAGAAAATAATTACTCTATACTATATTGGTGAAATAATAAGATAATATGAGAACAAGTTTGTTTCATTCTAACTGCCCTCTCAATTTTAGATAAAGACACTATGCAATTAATGTTAACTGCCATCTCAATTTTAGATAAAGATACTTAGCAATTAATGTTACATTAACTGAAGGATTTTATTTAATGATTCGGAAATGCCTATTTAAGTCATAAGCTACGATAGAGCCATATAATCATGTTAACAAGCAATATTAATCGATTTGGTATTCAATAATTTATAAAGATGACGTTTATTGCAGCATAAGAATAAATTTTAACATTTAAAAAAGCCGTGCGACGCCACAGCAGAGTTTAAGTTGCGGGCATGATCAATAGATGGCGCGCATTCTGACGGGTTGGATGATATTTTTTTTTCTACGGTATTAATAGCCAGTTTCCCATCTTTCGTGTATTGTCTTTGGTAAAACTACCGTTATTTAGTATTGGGTAATATCATAGCCTCTGCACCAGGATCTTCCACTGTCTTTGGTTATATTCTTTTGCTTGAAGTTACAATTGAACATGCTACTCTATTTTGTTTCTCTACTTCTCGCTTTTTCCTGAGATTTTCATAGTTAATGTGTGGGATATCTAATTTAATGATGTTGAGATTCTTCAATCAATTAATTTTGATTGTTCATTCCTTATCTTGTATTTCATTTATTTCCTTGGTTTCTTTCCTCACAGCGATATTTTTTCCTGTTTGACCCTTGGGATTACTAAAAGTAATGTGTTGCTTACTATTCAGCTGAAGATCAGACGTCTGTACGGCTAACTGTGATAATGGTATTTTGTATTATGCGCTGTTATACTATTTAGAAGTTTTATATACGCTATTTACCGTGGTCCGGGTTTTATAAAACGTGTAGTATCATACTAAATGAGTCATTATGAAAGTTACTAAATGGGTCGTTATTCTAATATTGGTGCGACCAAAGTAGCAAATACAGGACACAGCATTTTCCCTAACCAACGCTACCTAAGACAAGATCTCCAGATTTTGAGCTTCCCGGCAACACCGAGTGACGTGTTGAAACCCACGATTCAAGTTCAGGATATTCATTATATCAATGTTTACATTGGCAAGGAATGAAATTGGTATTGAAATCAAAATGTTTGTTTTGGGCATAAAATTTATATGTAAAAAGTGTTAATCTAGAAAGCCTGCACCGGCAAAGAAAGTACACAAGGAAGAATGACTTAAAAGTAAGAGATGGGTGAAATAAACTTCAAATTTTTTATAGTGCAACTGTGTAAGATTATATTGCAAGGTAGCAAGGACACTGACCAGGTTGGAGGTGGTGCCTCATAATACCATAACCCGTGATGGAGTAAAATTTTCTCTTGATGAGGGGACGTTAAATTGTACTGATGATATAGAAATAAGAAGAAATAGATATCAGGATGCTTCCCTCCCTAGTGAGTGTTAAAAGAGAGAGAGAGAGAGAGAGAGAGAGAGAGAGAGAGAGAGAGAGAGAGAGAGAGAGAGAGAGAGAGAGAGAGAGAGATGGGTGGGGAGCAGAGGAAAACCCGTCACCTTTGTTATTCTTTTTGGGATCAGGCCATGTCGTCCTGATGGAAGTTCCTATTAGGTAGCTTTCTAGGGTATATTTGACTACAGTGATATTCCCAGAGAATTTTACCTTAAGGTATCCAGAATTCTAACTCCTGGAGCGAATATCCTTAAATAATCTAACAGGGATATCGCATAATATCATAGGACGTATTCTTGACACGTCACATGGCTATCTTCGCCCCGAACAGTATTAACGCTTCGAGGGGGTATATTGACAAGAATTTGAAACGAGAATGAAAAGAGAGCCGCTCATAAGGCATCTCTCCTATTCCGAGTAGTAGAGCTACACCAAAAGGAATAAGGAGGGTGCTACCGCCTTCATCAGATACACACTGGAAACGGAATAGGAGAGATACATTATGAGCGGCTCTTTTCATTCTCATTTCAGATTCTTGTCATTATACCCCCTCGAAGCATTAATACTGTTCGGGGCGAAAATAGCTATGTGACGTGTCAAGAATACGTCCTCTGATATTATGCGATATCCCTGTGAGATTATTTAGGGATATTTGCTCGAAGAGTTAGAATTCAGGATACCTTAGGGTATAATTCTCTGGGAATATCACTGTAGTCAAATATACCCTAGAAAGCTATCTTATAGGAACTTCCATCAGGACGATATGGCTACCTCACCCAAAAATAGATTTTTCGCTTTGCTCAAAATCCGATGGAAATAAACCTCAAAATCATTCAAATTACATCATAATACAACAGAAAAACCAATATTTTATGTTGAAAGCAATTAATGTCCATAAGTAAAAAAATAGCATATTTTTTTCTAGTCGAAAATCACATATAAATATATTTTCTTTCCGCTTAAAGGCGTCCACCGTATTGTAAATATTTTCCAGTATTTATTTCGGAATAACACTGCACCGACAATCAATTTTGCCTTGGTCTATTTTATTTCTTCATTTTCTCTAAAAGTCATCATGTACTTTGTAACAGATGTAATGATTTTATTACCTTTCTTTATTATGAGAAAAAGCATGAAAAATCAGATGGGGAAAATCATTTTTCGTCCTATTGCAAACCACACACGGGTGATGATGGCTACGCCAAGGTCTATAGATATAAGAGGTCTTCTCAGGCCACCTTAGTGCGCAGGTAGCCGGATGGTGGGAGTCGGGTCGGTGAGAGCGATGACGTCACTCAGACTGAACCGTGGCTGAGTAAGCTGTGGAACTTCCATAAGAAAATAAAGGAACCATGCTTTCTCCTTTGTATTTTTCAATCTTTTCGAAGATTTATATTTTATTCTTTTAGGATAATAAAAGTAAGATTACAAATACATAACTGTATTACACTCAAACAACCAAAGAAATATCTGATGATGTAAATAACTGAAATTTGTCGAGCAACAGACAGTTTAAATTCATAAAATAAATAATGATATATACACAATATATATTTCAGTTATGTTCTATATCACGTTGCGAGCTTTTTCATTTTATTTTGCGCTTTTCTTGATGAACTATTATTCCTATTTAAAACACGAATTCTAAAAAAATGTACGACATCTAACAAAAAATTTAATCACTTCGTATGGTAATGGGATATCATTGCTTTTAAAAAACTCGCTAATTAAATCAGTCAATTTATCCGACGCTCCTTTTCCAGGTTTTAGATACATTTCCCCATGATGACAAAGAAACATTTTTTTCCATCGTTTTTAAATGCACCAAAAATTCTTCGCTTGGTTGCATAAGTTTTCCATCTCTTGCACTTATGTCACCAATCCACGTGCCATCTCCCTTTGTCGCTGCAGTTCCAAGGAATTCATATTCAGGAAACTTACGAACTATATAACCGCTTACGTATTGTAAGCCTCCATCTTCCATCGCTTTCCCAAATGCTTCTTTTTCAGTGTCAAATTCTACATATTCATCATTTTGCAAATCATTAACGAATTCCCCTGGCAAACAAAACAGCATTGCCGATAGACTCAGCTCTTTTTGAATAGAAGATTCTTCATCTACAAAGGATGCGATTTGTTCAACAGGAAAACTGGAAAATGAGCCTGACGTCATCATATCAATATTGCAACTTTCAACGTTGCAGTTTGATCCTAACAGTTTGCTGTCTTTTCCTAGAATGTGGGCTCTGACTCAGTGCTTAAATGCGACGGGTGATGGGTGTTGATGGCATGCACCAATCTGTCTTATGCAGCCAAAAAAGTGTTCAAGACCATCTTGATTTAGCCTATAAGTAAGAATATATGATGTATCAAATTTAGCTTTGACCATTTTCAGCAGATTCATTAGAGAATTGCACGATAGAATTAAGCCTTTTTGGAAAGGATAGAGCCTATTGCTTTTAATTACTTTCATTTCTTTAGATACTCGAATCATATCTTGCAACGTTTTATTTTGTAGGTCCAGATTCATCCCATAGGCATTTCTTGATGGCTTCCTATCACGAGGTACTCGAGAATTGAATAAACCGAACCAGGTATCTACAAGATATATAAACTGAGTTGTGGTATCCCAATGCTTATCTTCAAGCAGACCTTTTTTACCGAAGTACTTTTATGTAGTTTTGGACAGTAATTGCACCGCTAGTTTAACATTCATGCGTTGCATACCCATAACATTGATGTACTTTTCAGAGAGTTTATGTGCTGTCCGTAGATCACTTTTGTTTTTCATAATTAACTCCCTGACTGAACCACTAAGAGCAAACCTATCTCCCGAAAATACAAATCCATGATCAAGAAAATTATTCCGAATGAGTTTTATTAGGTGCGGTGCATCGGCAAACACATGTATTTCTCTGTTATCATCTACCGGGTTAACAAATGCAAAATTGTCTATATCAATGCCTAAGGAATTCCACAAACTGATATTTGTTGATCCTAAGTCACTAACCATGGCTACTACAGGAAACCCAGCTTTCTCAACCCGAATAATCAATTTAAAAAGGTGATCTTTTTTCATGTTAGTGTCGAAATTATAATAAATAATTTGTTTCCAGGAAGTCGTAAGTCCTCTGATCATTGCGCATTGTACTTTGGATTTAGGATCATACAAAGTGTCCGCGCCTTTATCGTAACTCCAAATTTGTGCAACACTGCACTCGTCAAATGAAATTACACACAGACACTCGTGTTCCAGCATTGACTCCGATTTTATTTTCATTAAGTGGATTACCGATTCCAAAATGCCAGGTTCTACAGCTATCTTACTTGACCAGCGATATAAAGTTGATAAAGAAGGAAAAGGTAATTTCCACTCTTCTCTTAAAAACTTATAAGCTTTTGGACTCAAACTGCGTAACGTTAAGGCTTTGCTGATATCATCGTCTTCCCAAGTATTAATATTACTTCCAGTGACAAGACATGCTACTTGTTTTGGTGAAAGGTATTTCTTTAAATTAGCTTTTACTACAGCAGTTGCTGATGCATACATCTCATTAAACTTTACGTACATCGCTGTTTTCTCTTTTTTCTAGTTTTCCTTTTCTTTTTCCCACTTGACCTTATTATCCAACCATTTAGCTTTTTCATTTTCCAATTTAGCCCTTTCTGCGATTTCCAGATTACTGGTGAATAATAAAGAGGATATACAATAATTATAATCTATGTAAGTTGATTACAGCGTCATTTATATCTTAATGTTTAACCAACAATACACGATACTGGTTTCTTACCTTGTGATGCATGTGAGTGTCCAGTTGTAGTTGAATGCATCGTCGGTACAGATCCTTTCTTTATTCTGATGAGAGATCGAGGCACTGGTTGATTCAGCAATTCATACATTAAATTCCTTTCAAATGCATCAGCTTCAAAGTGATTATTACATATCTGAGGGTTTTCCCCATTAATAAGATCTTTTCGTTTGCACAGCTGAATCCACGTTTTCCTTGTGATGATGTCCTTAGGGAATTTATGAAAAGTGAGATCCTTACTTTTTCCTCTATATGAGAAGCACCCGAAAACTGCACAATTACTGGGCATTTTGTTATATATAAAACAGCTTTGATCAGCAAGGCGGAAGTGTACACCACGTTTGCTTGTAAACAACTGCCCGGTCAACGGGTGATCGACCTTTGGTATGCTTGGGTGAATCTAGTCTATGACCTTGGCCGCACCTATAGGCCCTGCCTACGTCACAGTCTGTACCTGCGCAGAAGACTCATATTTTTGGTCGGGGTTGAGAAGACTTCCTTAATCTATAGACCTTGGGCTACGCCCACTCATGATTGAAATTGAATGCCCCACTTTGTAAACAAACAGACGATGTAGGGAGGTGCAATGCTACCGCCATCTTCATTTCATGCCAGGTACTAATTTGTATGCGGCCGATGCGGCTGTGGCTGGAGCTTTCCATCTTTCGTTTATTGTCTTTGGTTTTACTTTGGATTGTCCTGCTTGAAGAGCTTCTGATTATAACTAAATATTCTTTCCTACCATTACTAAGAGATAAGTTGCCAGCTGATCAATTACAGTGTAGTAGTTAACCTCCTGAGCGAAGAAAAAATGTTTGCAAAACTAATTACAATTGATTGATTGATTTAAGGTTTTCAGGCATCCTGACATCTAGGGACATTGACACCGGCAAAGCTAATTACAATCATAAATGACAACATCAGATACAGCAAGTTTCGTTGTTGGAATTTTCACTTTTCAGCAAAAGAAGTTCATTCGGGTACTGTAATGTGGTTCAGAAATATATGGGTTCGAAAGAGAAGTTTTATCATAGACTTTGATTCTTAAGTTTTTGACTGTCTCCATTCAGCGATGATGAGGTAATTGATATACTTTCACAGTAAACCTTTTAAGAGGACGTTTTCTGGAAGAATGAAGAAGTTATAGTAAGTACAAGGTGTCTCAAATGGAAAATCCCGGTTTTATAGCATTTTTTGTAAAATATTCGCAACAAAAATTTATGGACTACATAATCAAGAATAACAAAGGTTAATATACAATTTTTTTAGGGATAATAGAACAAATAAAACACGAATACACACACCGTTCTTTGCATCAGCTTTTGAAAATGAATCTGAAAACACATTTGCCATCTAGGAGATTTTAAAAGTGCCCGACCAGTTTTTCCTGGATCT
>NC_090747.1:42873044-42875544 GCF_036898095.1 Palaemon carinicauda | reverse complement strand
ACGCATAAGGCGGTCATTCTTATTTTTCATACTACTAAGATACTTAAGAGGTGCATGATCAGTTTGAAGAACAAATTCTTTGCCATACAAAAATTCTTTAAATCTTTCTATTCCCCAAACAATAGCAAACAGTTCTTTTTCAATAGTAGAGTAATTTAATTCAGATTTATTTAATTTCCTACCTGCATAGCAAACTGGTTTAAACACACCATCATGATCCTGCAATATAACAGCACCCAAACCATGATAAGACGCATCTGTTCGCAAATAAAACTTCTTTTCTACATCAGGCAACATCAAGATAGGAGATTTTACAAGATGAGCTTTAAGATCATTGAAACATTTAAGTTGATTATCAGACCAATTCAATTTATTACTACAGTTTTTCTTCAATAAATCATTAATTGGAGCAGACAAAATGGAAAAGTTTGGAATAAATCGGTTGTAATATCCTAATGTTCCCATAAATGAACGTAAGTCCTTCTTTGTTGTTGGAACAGGCATATTAACAATATCATCTACTCTGGACCTAATAGGCGATAAACAGTTATTTCCTAGTTTATACCCAAGATACTTTATTTCATTGAATGCAAAGAAACATTTATCAGGACCAGCTGTTAGGCCATGGTCACGAAGTCTTGAAAGAACTAACTTAATATGATTAAGATGATTACTCCAGGATTTACTGAAAATAACAATGTTATCAAAATAACAAGATACATTTGCTAATCCTGACAACACTTTTCGCATCAATCTCACGAATGTTGCACATGCGGTTTTAAGACCAACTGGCATCACTTTAAACTCCATTAACCCATACTTGGTAGAAAAAGCTGTAAATTTCATAGCTCTAGGATCTAATGGAACCTGCCAACAAAGACTCATGTGCTAACTTCATTATTATATTACGGTACTGAACTGGCACAACTAACTGTAATTTTCCCACATCTTCAGGTTTACTACTTTCAAGACACTTGCGATATATTAAATCTCCAACATTTACGTACTTAACTGTCCGACATTTTAAGGTTACACTTTCTTCGTTATCAAGCAACTTACGGATACTAGCAAGTGAAGGACATTCTTTTTGATACTCACTAAATTCATCAGAATTAAGACCATATTCCTTATCCAAAGATTCAAGATTACTAGACATAGGACGCTCCTTTACTTTATCCTTAGCTTTTGCTCTCGTTACAACATTAACGTTAACGTTACGATCAGAAACAAACTCATCACCGTTTATTAAACTTAAACCTGCATCAACATTATGTTTAAGTCCAGGTATAAGACCAATAATGACATCTGCGCAACGTATGGGGGCAACAATAGCTTTAACTTTACCAGAAAAGAATTTAGACTCAACAATTGTATGCACTGTATTTAGGTACAAAGGTCTACCAAGATAGTCATAAACTTTCACTTTTCTGCCACGAGGATAATTTAAAGGTACTAATGTATCTCTAACAACCACGGTATTGCACCCAGTATCAAAAACTATCTCAACTGACTGGTCAAAAATCTTTCCATCGGTATCAGTTACACAATTATGCAATTTTTCTTCACGGCCAAGTACTACACCTATTTTAGGCACTACTTTATCAGATTTCTTATTTAATTTGTACACAGGGCAATTAGGACGAATATGACCAACTTCACCACAATGATGACATTTAACATTAGAATCAGATTTAGTTACCGAATTCGAAACTTTAGGAGACTTTGAAATATTATCAGCAAGAGGTTTAGCATGAGGTTTAGAGGGAATCTTATCATTACTCTTACGGCATTTCTTCATACCATGAGCAACTAGATATCTATCTGCACTCTCACCAAGTTGACATGAATTCTGAAGTGACTGTTCTAGCAAAAATGAACGAAGATCATGAGAACAACTAGATAACATTTGATCAAAAATCATAAAATCTCTAACAGATTCATAATTTTTCTCTACATCTGCAAGTTCCAACCACTTATCAAAATATTGTCCCAATTTACAATTGAACTGTACAAAACTTTCGTCAGTATCAATAATAGAATCTCTAAACTTCCTTCGATATACATTGGAATTTATGTGAAAAGCTTTAAGCAGAGCTTTCTTAAGTGAAACAAAGTTATTGACAATATCGCTAGACAAGCTACAATAAATTTTCAAAGCTCGACCCCGCAATAGAGTTCCCAATAACATTGAATAATCATCATCTTTCCATTTGTAAAATTTCGCTAATCTCTCAAAGCGATCTATGTACAAGTCTATTTCGTCTACGGTCTCGTCAAACGGTGGAATTTTAGGCAAAGAAGACCTTAAGGGATCAACAATGGGATTAATTATACCCTACTCACTGCGCCAATTGTCGAGTTATGGTCTTTAGATTTTATATGCCATGAACTCTGGTTCTTTTAAAAACATATTAGACTGTTCACTTTTAAGTTTCCTTGTTTAATATTTTGATATAAAGGTATAACATGAAAAATTCTATTAACTTGAAATATATTTACA
>NC_090747.1:42853044-42860544 GCF_036898095.1 Palaemon carinicauda | reverse complement strand
GTAAGTCACAGAAGACAGTTATTGTTTATCATTAATACCTTTCTAAATTGAAGTGATGTTTTGCCTGGAACTGAAGGAGTATAGCGTTATTAACTGAATGAAAGTTGAAAGAAGTGATCGATAGTGTGCTGGTAATCAGAAGCTCACAGGAAAGCAAACATTTTCATTAAAAAAAAAGTCTTTTAAAATATTGATCTTTCAACTTGTTTATTCGGTTAGCAAAGTACTTAAAATAAATATATACGATAAATATTCACCATACTTCACTTACCTCATACCTAGCTGCGTATCTGCGTATGTTAGAAACAAATCACAAGGTATGATTACATAATGAAGTATTCATTGAACTAGCTATTCAAAAGGGTATGCAGTATATGGTAGATTCATGAAGCAACATACAAGAATCACATCTTTAGAATAGTTAACAGAACAGAAAAAAAAAAAAAAAAAAGAGATGATGTCATGAATTTGTTTAAGTAAAATTTTTATTGTATGGTAGGATACGGAGTAACCGTCAGTAAAAGTAATGATAAATGTAATCTTCAGTGACTGACTACTGTTTCCTCTTGCCAGAGTGAGTTGATGTAGGTAATGCAAACCCCTTGCTTCTTTTTTTTCTGCTATTGATGCAGCGAAAAGAAAAAAACAATTTAGAAATCAAAAAGCCGATGCTAAATGTGATTTTAATATAGATTGATGTTATTTGCCAGGTGGATTAAATATAATGTATCGCAAACCCCAAATAATGATTTGCATTGGTAAAATAATTATGTATTTAGCCAAAATGATTTGAGAGTTGCTTTGCGATTTATAGAGTAAAGAATCTGTGATGTCGATATTTTGTTTGCAAAAAAGTATATATTCAGCGGTATAATATAATTTTTGTGGAAGCTGCCACACTGATACACTACTGGCTACCCATATACACTCATAAGCATAGAAATATATATAATCTCAGGTTTTTATTTACACAAGCTTTTCGAAACATAATATCACACATAATCTCTCAAAAAAATATATTCGAAAACAGAATTATAATTGGTGTCAGAGTATGTAAGTGTGATATCATCCTTTGTTCTCGAGCACTGGTCGGGGAACAAGGGTAATTTAGAAAGTTTGGTGGGTAATGACTGTGCTGTGAATGTAGATGTGCTAAATGAGGAACGATTATGAAGGTTTGAGAAAAAATAATTCATCGAACAGCCCAAGATCTTCAAAACTACGGAAACAGAAACAGTATCAGAACTGATATCGTATATAACATTATAATAGTCCATAACCTATATGTAATATATTCAGGTGAATAAAACCGAACTGGAATTTTTTCTCAGTAATCAAAAACACTCACTTGCAGAGAAATTCAGAAGAATCATCCTGGCTAGCTTTTCTTGCAATGAACAAGGAATTGTAAGAAAAAGAAATCAGTCGCATGAAGGCAAGGTTAAAGTTTTCAGCAATTGTATCAGAACTTGAGTACTAGAACCAACAATTAAATGCCAGTAAGATTTAAGTCTTTACATATTTAACAGTGTTTCTGGAAGAATGTGAAGACTTCAGGCTTATTAACATGAAGGGTTTGGTCTTAAGGCATCTGACCAAACTTTGGATGTCAAAAGTTGCAAAGGTTTACGAAATTTCACATTTGGAAGCTGCCAACTTCCGGAAAAACGTAATTAAAAAAAAAAGAAAAAAAAACACTTATAATTATAAAAAAAAAAAAATCCAGAAACTGTTGAATCCTTAATACAGCATGCAAGTACCAATGACATAAAAATCCCGGATATTGTACCAAGGCTGAAACACTTTCCAAAGAATGGGGCAGGTGATATGAATGATACATTCAAGTTTTCAATAATCCTTTTAATAAGATTAATTGCGTATCATTCTTATGCCAGAGAGGGTAAGTATTTTTTACCATAATTGAATAAAAAAATTTTTTTTTAATGTAAATTTGAATGTCACATTTCAAATTCTGCTCGTGTGCCATGTAATACTAAAAATGAGTGACTTATTCTTCTTCATAAATATATAATTTTCTTGTGATTTCTTTTTCTTGTATGTTATTTCATTGACAAAAAGAAGGACTTCTACTTCTTAAAGATAGAAAAAAAATAAATAGTAAAAAAGTAATATAGAAGTGCGGAATTTTGGATCTTTTCAACCTAAATCCTTTCCGGTGGTCGTAATGGATCCAAATACTGAAACTTTTCTTGAGAAAAACCTTTCCATTATGGAGCCTAATTTAATTTTGCGATAGAATTCTCAGATGAGAATAAAAGTATTTAGTGTGAAGCGCTGAAAATTAAATTAATAATACATTTGAAGAGTCGAGCATCCAGCCTTCTTCTGCAACACACCACGATTCTTTTCATGGCCTACATACAGAAACCTTGTTCAGATAAGCATCTCAATGAAGAATCTTACTTATGCAATAGGACCTTCAGTTAAAAATGAAGCTATTTTGTAGAATATACGGATAATAGAATAAGTAATTTATCATAACTTTTGGCCATCGTGTAATTTATGCTCACATTTTCATATAAGTATCAGATAAACGCCAAGAATTCTTTGGTATTAAATGTTTATCCACTGAAACGTTTAACAGAGTTGCAAGTGTAAGAGATCTATAACACAATAATGATAAGTAGAATTGGAATAACAAAAAGAATTGTTGAGGAAGTTTTAAAAATGGCATGTATAATGTGGAGTACAAGTTACAAGGCTTAAGAAAAGGTATGATATTGATTCCCGTGCTGGTTTTACCCCTTTGTATATCCGTTCATTAGTAGATTTTGAAAATATATATGGTTCCTGGTTTATTTTAATAGATCCTAATGAAAAAACGCTCTTTGAAGCGTCTGTTATGTCAAGTTTGTTCTTCCCTCTTCCTTCCTTTTCACATGTATCATACCTTAATTGTCCGTATTACTTCTATATATAGAAATGGATCTCGATTAACGCCTACTGGAGTCAATCATGTTTATTGTTTGAGTTTTCTTTGATCCGAAAATGTATTTAAAAACCTTTTTTGCAATTCTAATTGTTTATGTCTCTAAAGAATACGGTAGACGTTTATTATTTATTTAAAAATTTAGATGCTTATCCAGGTAAACATTGATAGTTCCTACAACCAAATAGTATAGAAACAATAACAGCTTTAGGAAGTGAAAAAATATAACAACTTGCCACTTTGTTGCCAGTAGAGTTTTATTGAATCAACTCATGGATATAAGAATTTCCGTTTAATCTCCTCTTTATCCTTTGCTGAAAGAGATGAGTTATACTTTGGAGATACACACCTATTGCTTAATTCCTTAATCATTCATGTTATTGGTTTCAAAACCAAAAACATTCTTTCCAAAACCTTCAGTAAATCATTTCCACAAGAGTCCAGAGGGTTAGAATAATTTTTGGAATACTCTTCAATCTATTCATCGTTTTATCATTTTAAAAGAAAATGGTAGGGTTATCATAATTACTTTATTATCCACAATATGTTTAGCACACGCCAATTACCCTACTTGCGACTTGCTTTCTTGAAATAGGAAGGGAAATTAGTTACATTTTAATAAGATGAAATAAGACATATTCTCCTTTTTATGATTAACTCACAACTGATTGTACCGTTGAACCATTTATGCATTTGTCTACTAGCTATACATTTTGGTTTAAGCAAATATAAATTTTCAGGATAGTAAAACCTTTTAATAAAGGAGTTAAATTATCATGAACGAGCACATGAATGTAGACTTACCATATACATGATATTTAGAATTTTATAAAAGTAATGTTATATACCACATATCTTTCCCTTGTGATTTCATAATCAAATAAACTAATGATGGAAAGATTTCTGTAAGTTTTTTCCCAGATATATTTTGTAGATTAATTATTCACAAACAATGTTATAGCTAAGTTGACTTCTGGTTAAAAATTTTAAATATTCTTGTTTTGTGATACGTGATCTACGTCCAGAAGGAAATGAGGTGAGTAAAACAACAGAATACATATTTGTGATCAATTCAACTAGGAAATGTTTCTAAATGTAGAGCAACCACTATGTAAGTAATGCCAGAGTGGACAAGTTATGGCTGTCAATGAATTATATATGTATGTATATATATATATATATATATATATATATATATATATATATATATATATATATATATATATGTATATATATACACATATATATATATATATTTATATGGATGTATATATAAATATATATATATATATATATATATATATATATATATATATATATATATATATATATATATGTGTGTGTGTGTGTGTGTATGTATATATTTATTTATATATATATATATATATATATATATATATATATATATATATATATATATATATATATAAATATATATGTATGTATATATATATATATATATATATATATATATATATATATATATATATATATATATATATATATATACGTTGTCCTAATTTATGTATATGTGTGTATTTTATAGCAAGGTATATGAACTCAATATTCATGAGTATTCCACAAAAACCTGTGTGTCAGCATGTATTGCCAACCTTGCATTTTGAGAAGGAAGTCAGTAGTTAGTTTCTGGTGAGCACTGGAGTTGATAAGTCCGTCACCTGAGAGGGTAGATTGTTTATTGTGTACTTACGAACGAACCTTTTGTAATAATGAAGAAAACCCATATGCCGACGTCTCATTGTCCGTCTGCACGGGTCATATTGGTGTCAGGTGTAAAAAAATATGTCTGTGTATGCTGTGAGTGTAGTTGTTCTTTGAACCGGTGAAATAAAAGTTCAAGATGCCAAAATACACAAGGACTAACATAGCAGATGCTGCTGCTACAGGAGATGAGATTGAAGGAGCAGTGGGATATAGCGTTCCCGATGAAGAGTATTAGAATGCAAGGATTGGAAAATAAGTTGGATAATTTACAACAGTTAGCACACAGACTGTTGGTGGAACGAGAATAGGAGCGGCGTGAAGCACAGCATATCCGACATACATGAACGAAGTTCAAATGCACACAAGTGAAAGTACACATGCATAGACGAGTGAAGATACGCAAATTTTAGTTTGAAAGTTGCCAGAACTCCAGGCAAATGTTAGGCCTTTCGATGATCAACGGCCTAAAGAAGGTTTACAATCAATTGAAGTGTTTTTTAGAGGCTTTGAAGTAGCCACATATGGGTGGTCGGAAAAAGAAAAAGCTATTCAAATAATAAGATTGCTGAAAGATGCTCCGGCAATGGAAGTGATGTTTTGGCCACAAGAAAGTTTAAGAAGTTATACTGAAATAAAACGACGTTTAATTGAGAAGTATGCCTTGCCTGATGTGAGAAACGGAGACCTAAAAGAAAATTACAAACCAAAAATACGGGAAGTAAATCCATTCTTAGTTTTGCAACTCGCCTTTTTAGGGATTGCGATTCATTTGCTACCCGGAGTGCCAATCTCACAGAAGGCGATAAAAAGGCAATTGCCCATTAACATATTCGCAGATTAGTAAACCCGTATATGTGTGGTTATTTGTTCGATGACTATCGCTCATTAGCATAAATAATCCGAGAAGTTGGTGGCCATGGGAGGAAGTCGACCCCCGAAGACTGGTAAGGGGGAATGCAGTCAGCAGATTAGCAGTCTTCAGATGTTGGCACTGTGGGGGAGAGGGGCACCGACGAGTGGAGTGCCCCACCCAAGGATGCTCCCACTGTTACACTTTTCAGGCCTACGCTTATTTATCTCGAGAGTGCCTAGCAAAAAACCCCTAGTGCTGGTGAGCTGGGGCGCACGCACACCTCACCCTGCCCAGCATTCGAGGAAAACGGAACAGAGGAAGGGGGAGACGAGGGAGTTCGATGGTCCCCCTCCCTCCCCCGCATGACATCACAAGCAGTAGCCGAGAAAGCAGTGACAGACGTGACAGAGCAGGCACTGGGACTTCCATCGGTACCCCCAACCTCAACCCCGCATCATTAGGGAGAGGACCAGGGGGTAGCGGCATGGCGGCCGAGGTCATTATTTCGTGCTCCATATCTTGTAATGGCCATCTGAGAATGTTAACAGTTAGGATCGACCTGTAACATAAATCCATCCGAGCGCTGATTGACACGGCAGCCAGTGTTTCATTGATTGAAAAATAATTCTCCTCAAATCCAATACAGCCAGCGGCATCCATAGTTCTGGACACGGCAGGTAGAAATAAACTACACATAAACCATACATCAATAGTTCAGTTCAAGGTGGGGTCTGTGAAATTCATACATGATTTTTTTGTCTTGCCCACCTTGGAAATTCCAGGAATCGAGTCTATACTTGGAATAGACTTTATATCTTATAATCAAATATGCATTTTGGGGAGAAAAGATACAATATCAGTAAAAGCAGAAGGGTACATTTTGCCGATAGAAAGTCACGAGACAGTAAGTGCGTTTGTTAGCCCGGAGAAACATTTAAGTAGGGTAACAGCTGTACCTGAGAGAGGAGAAGTGTTGTCCCCCCAGACCCTTACGAGCATATCTGTGACCATGTGCCGCCCTCTTGCGGAAGGAACCAAAGTAGTTGTTAAGCCCATGACAATTGGGCCCATATGATATTAGAGGACTTGACAGAAATTAAAGAGAAGAGAGCCGATATAACAATACTTAATTCGTCAAATAAAAGAGTTGTTTTAGGAAGTGATTCTGTGTGTGAATTAGAGTTATGTGAAATTGTTTATAATGAGATGTTGGGAGCCACAACTCCAGCCCGCACAGACGAACGCACTCAGAATTGGATTATGCAAGCGTGAAAATTATGTCCCTTGGAATATCAGCCTGTAGTTAGAGACATTGTCAATAATCATTCCGATGTAATTGCAATTGGAGATGAGCTACCTGGGAGGATTGATCGATGACCCTTTAGCATTGAAACTAGGCAGGCGAAGCCTAATAGGTACCAATTCATTTGCAGGGAGAGATAGGAAGGGAAACTAATAAATTAAGGGAACAAGGGATAATTGAGGAGAGTGAATCCCCCTGGGCTTCTCAAATTGTAGCTGTTAGGAAAAAGGACGGCTCGGTAAGAGTGTGTGTTGTGTATAGGAAAGTAATGCAGTCAGTAAGGATAATTCATTCCCATTGCCCTCAATCGAAGAATTACATGTGAAAGTACGGGAGAGCAAGTATTTCATAACTGTTGATTTAGAATCTGGATACTATCAAATACCCATACCGGAAGACAGTAAATGTAAAACGTCATTTATAGCTAACGATCAATTATTTCAGTTTAACTTTCTTCTTTTCGGTGTTATAAATGCTCCAAGTAATTTTTCTTGAGTAATGACGGCGGTTTTGTCGCCCTTAATTGGCCATAATATTCTTGTTTATTTAGATGATATCAAAATTACAAAGAAAATGGCCGAAGATCATAATAATAATATTCGTAAAGTTTTAGAAGCATTTCGACGTAATGGTATGAAAATAAATTTGACAAAGTGCAAATTTTTCAGT
>NC_090747.1:42840544-42848044 GCF_036898095.1 Palaemon carinicauda | reverse complement strand
TTATTCCTGCTGCCGGATATCCAATGCCCTATTGATGCAACAACTACCAAAAGATTTACAAGGCACAATGCACGTCTTATTATGCACCGACACTAGCAAGCTACCGCTAATGCCCCCAAACGGTCCCTTTCAGGGTGTACTGATCACTTATGTTAATTACCATTCGTGGCAAATTAGACTGGGTCTCCATTGATTGCCTAAAATCTGTGTTTCTCCTGTAAAAGACCTGTCTCCCGTTCACCTTTCTGGAGCAGGGTGCCCTATTTCCCATGTACGATTTTTTTAGGGAAGACCCATATACCACATGTATTTCATACATATTCATGCAGAGTAAAGTTTTTGCTTATTTTTATCTCTCGCTCACTTCCAAACAAATGATAGAAAAAACTGTTTGAGAGGCCGGCCAGATGATGCTGTAATTTAACGATAGGACTTTGACATTCATACCACCTAATAATGGGACTTAGGACATCTCCTAACTGTATAAAATTTTTACCTCCGACCTTCGGTTCTGCGAGTGTTTTTAAAATTCTATTCCCTCCCTTGATAATTAATATCAAGACCTGGGATTACTACCCAATATTGACCTGATGTAAACCGCAAATATAAAAATAAAGTGGTTTTTTTTTCTAATAGTCATTTATTTGTTTCCTGCATATGAATTTGTTCATTAAGGTAAAAAAAAAATTGAAAAAAAAGAATAGGGAAAAAAATGAAAAAACGGGCTTTATTTGATTGTTTTATATCTTTCCAAGTTTTATACCAAATTTCAATGCTAGATCTCAAAAATAAAGGAGAAGATAGAATATGAAGGTCCATAATTCTAGTTTTGAGATATGGGAGTTCATAGTGTTCCCTTGTATTCTTACAAAGACAATATTATTAAATCATCATTATTATGAATTTTATATTCTTTTTTGGATGTTAATAAAACAAAATAACGTTATTTATCATAATTAATTCGTATATGAAGATTTGTTTGCTCAATAAACTGCTTCTTTAGGCTCCTTCACTAACTCGGTAATATCGCTATTATGACCCACTTCTGAACTCTTATTATGTTAGCAAGATGTTAAAATTGTCTTTTCCTCTTTGGCATGATTAAGTTCTTGCCGAAACCAAGAAAAGCAAAGGTAAAACCGACCGAATGTCAGAGGTCAAACTCAAATATGTTCTCTCTCTGAGGTTAGGTGCTAGCACTGAAGGCTTAAATGTTTAATACGTCGTCCTGTGAACCATGGAATCTATACAGATGGTCTTGCTCACAATTATTTTCATATTAAAATGTAAAAATGATCAAAGTTAAGATAACAATGGATACATTGCATACTCTTGTAGGGATCAATGTTGTCGGCTTAATGAGTTACTTTTACTAATTTCATACCTTCCCTATAAGTATGAAAGTAAAAGGAATTTTGTCAAAATATTTTGCATACGTATTCCCGATTGTGATACAAAGCACAGTGAATTTTTTCAGGATTTTGTGTTTTTGACGTATACCCCCGTATATTGGCATATCGGCCGGGCCCCTTAATTTTGACATCACAGTTTTCCTATTGTTTGATTTTTTTCTGGCATTGTTGCTCTTAACTGTTTCCATATTAGCTTGTTATCTGTTGAATAAACCTCATTTGGGTCCACCCCGCCTGTCTGTTAGAACCTATTAGCTATATTGCCACACTAGTCCACTGCAAGGCAAACTCCTCAGACATGTCGTTCAACTACCGTATGTTTATGGCCTCTCTGTGACAGTCTATACCTGCAAAATTTCTTCGCTTAAGCCTCAACAACCCATCTTTTCATACCTGACTTCTTTTGCAATCTCTAAGAACCCCATTTTTAAATGTTCATTTATCATATGTCATTCTTATTACATGTCCTGCCCATGCCTAATTCTTTTACATGTTTCTAGAATATTCTATACTTTAGATTGCTCTCATTTCCATGTTGCTCTCATTTGTCGCTTACTGTTAATTCCTTTATTATTTTTTTCCATAGCTTTTTGAGTTGTAACTAGCTTATATTCTGAAACTATAGTAAGGCTCCAAGTTTCTGATGATTTAGTTATTACTGTTAGGATCATTTTAATAAATACTTTTATTTTACACAGAGGGACATTCTAAGCTTTCATTGCATTTTAAAATCCTTTTTCATTTAGATAAGAATTCCGCGCATAATAAGGGTTCTTCTCGAAGGGAAAAAGCATACAAGAAAACATCAGACTTTTTTCTTTTGCATTTGTTCAACTGACAAAGAAACGGTGCAAGTGAATCTTTTCAAGGAATGATGCATACTAAAACAAGTGTGATTTCTTCCCTCTTCTGAATCCATCTTGCAGATTATTCCATTTAGATCTGGAAAGCCGGAATACACCAGGCAATGATTGCCTGTTTTTGAATGGCTCTTAACCCAGATGGCAGCCACACCCAAGCAAAGGAACTTCTGGTTCTCTATGATAGTACAAAAGGATTTTTCTCCAAGGGACACAGCATACTAGAAGACGTCAGACTTGTTTCTTCAGCATTTGTTCACCTGACAAAGAAACAGTACAAGTGAATCTTTGTCAAGAAATAATGCATACGAGAAAAAGTGTGACTTCTTCCCTCTGCTGATTGCTTCTTGTAGATTATTCCCTTCAGGTCTGGAAAGCCATAATCCTCTTGGCATTGATTCCCTGTCTCTTAATGGGTCTTAATCCAGAACGCTGTCACACCCAAGCAGAGGCACTTCTGTTCCACTATTTTATCTTGCAGATTATTCCCTTTAGATCTGGAAAGCTGGAATTCACGTAGCATTGATTGCCTGTCTTTTAATGGCTCTTTATCCAGATGGCTGCTACACCCAAACATAGGCACTCCTATACCACTATTCCAGTACAAAGGTTTTTTTCTCCAAGGGACACAGCATACTAGAAGAGGTCAGACCTGTTTTTTCTGCATTTGTTCACCTGACAAAGAAACAGTACAAGTGAATCTTTGTTAAGGAATAATGCATACTAGAACAAGTGTGACTTCTTCCCTCTTCTGAATCCATCTTGCAGATTATTCCCTTTAGATCTGGAAAGCTGGAATTCACTTAGCATTGATTGCCTGTCTTTTAATGGCTCTTAATGCAGATGGCTGCCACACCCAAACATAGGCACTTCTGTACCACTATTCCAGTACAAAGGTTTCCTCTCCAAGGGACACAGCATACTAGAAGAGGTCAGACCTGTTTTTTCTGCATTTGTTTACCCGACAAAGAAACAGTACAGGTGAATATTTGTCAAGGAATAATGCATACCAGAACAAGTGTGACTTCTTACTTTTTCTGAATCTATTTTGCAGATTATTCCATTTAGATCTGGAAAGCCGGAATCCTCTTGGCATTGATTGCTTGTCTTATAATCGCTCTTAATCCAAGTGGTTGACACACCCAATGAAAGGCACATCGGTTCCAATGTTCCAGTACAACGTGTTCTTCTCCTAGGGACACAGCATACTAGAAGACATCAGACTTGGGACACAGCATACTAGAAGACATCATACTTGGGACACAGCATACTAGAAGACATCAGACTTGGGACACAGCATACTAGAAGACATCATACTTGGGACACAGCATACTAGAAAACATCAGACTTGTTTCATCTGCATTTGTTCACCTGACAAAGAAACAGTACAAGTGAATCTTTGTCAAGGAATAATGCATACTAGAACAAGTGTGACTTCTTCCCTCTTCTGAATCCATCTTGCAGATTATTCCCTTTAGATCTGGAAAGCTGGAATTCACTTAGCATTGATTGCCTGTCTTTTAATGGCTCTTAATGCAGATGGCTGCCACACCCAAACATAGGCACTTCTGTACCACTATTCCAGTACAAAGGTTTCCTCTCCAAGGGACACAGCATACTAGAAGAGGTCAGACCTGTTTTTTCTGCATTTGTTCATCTGACAAAGAAACAGTACAGGTGAATCTTTGTCAAGGATTAATGCATACTAGAACAAGTGTGACTTCTTCCCTCTGCTGATTGCTTTCTGTAGATTATTCCATTTAGGTCTGGAAAGCCGTAATCCTCTTGGCATTGATTCCCTGTCTCTTAATGGGTCTTAATCCAGATGGTTGCCACACCCAAACAAATCCACTTTTGTTCCAATATTCCAATACAAAGGGTTGTTCTCCAAGGGACACAACATACTAGAGGAGGTCAGACCTGTTTTTTCTGCATTTGTTCACCTGACAAAAAAACAGTACAGGTGAATCTTTGTCTAGGAATGATGCATACTAGAACAAGTGTGACTTCTTCCCTTTGCTGATTGCTTCTTTTAGATTATTCCCTTTAGGTCTGGAGAGCCGTAATCCTCTTGGCATTGATTCCCTGTCTCTTAATGGGTCTTAATCCAGATGGCTGCCACACCCAAACAAAGGCACATCTGTTCCACTATTCCAGTACAAAGGTTTCTTCTCCAGGGGACACAGCATACTAGAAGAGGTCAGACCTGTTTTTCTGCATTTGTTCACCTGACAAAGAAACAGTAAAGGTGAATATTTGCCGAGGAATAGTGCATACTAGAACAAGTGTGACTTCTTCCCTCTGCTGATTGCTTCTTGTAGATTATTCCCTTTAGGTCTGGAAAGCCGTAATCCTCTTGGCATTGATGCCCTGTCTCTTAATGGGTCTTAATCCAGATGGCTGCCAAACCCAAACAAAGGCACATCTGTTCCACTATTCCAGTACAAAGGTTTCTTCTCCAGGGGACACATCATACTAGAAGAGGTCAGACCTGTTTTTTCTGCATTTGTTCACCTGACAAAGAAACAGTACAGGTGAATCTTTGTCAAGGAATAATGCATACTAGAACAAGTGTGACTTCCCTCTGCTGATTGCTTCTTGTAGATTATTCCCTTTAGGTCTGGAAAGCCGTAATCCTCTTGGCATTGATTCCCTGTCTCTTAATGGGTCCTAATCCAGATGTCTGCCACACCTAAGCAAAGGCACATCTGTTCCACTATTTCAGTACAAAGGTTTTATTCTCCAGGGGACAACGCATACTAGAAGAGGTCAGACCTGTTTTTCTGCATTTGTTCACCTGACAAAGAAACAGTACAGGTGAATCTTTGTCAAGGAATAATGCATAGTAGAACAAGTGTGACTTCTTCCCTCTGCTGATTGCTTCTTGTAGATTATTCCCTTTAGGTCTGGAAAGCCGTAATCCTCTTGGCATTGATTCCCTGTCTCTTAATGGGTCTTAATCCAGATGGCTGCCACACCCAAGCAAAGGCACATCTGTTCCACTATTCCAGTACAAAGGGTTCTTATCCAAGGGACACAGCATACTAGATGAGGTCAGACCTGTTTTTTTCTGCATTTGTTCACCTGACAAAGAAACAGTACAGGTGAATCTTTGTCAAGAAATAATGCATACTAGAACAAGTGTGACTTCTTCCCTCTGCTGATTGCTTCTTGTAGATTATTCCCTTTAGGTCTGGAAAGCCGTAATCCTCTTGGCATTGATTCCCTGTCTCTTAATGGGTCTTAATCCAGATGGCTGCCACACCCAAGCAAAGGCACATCTGTTCCACTATTCCAGTACAAAGGGATGTTCTCCAAGGGACACAGCATACTAGTAGAGGTCAGACCTGTTTTTTCTGCATTTTTTCACCTGACTAAGAAACAGTACAGGTGAATCTTTGTCAAGGAATAATGCATACTAGAACAAGTGTAACTTCTTCCCTCTGCTGATTGCTTCTTGTAGATTATTCCCTTTAGTTCTGAAAGGTTGGAAACCACTCGGTATCGAATCTCTGTCTTTCAATGTCTCTCACATAAAAACTTATTTCTTTACAAAAGTAAATTGAAACTATCTTCTCCAAATTTGAACCGAAACGTTAAAAATATTAATAACTTTTTTTCTTTTTTCTTTTTTTCTTCTATGTTCAGAACACTAAACACTCACTACGACTTTCACTACTCTAAACACTTATTCTTTCGATACACAGGATGTTTTTATGCTCTTGTATATCACCCGTATTATATCAACACCCTTATAGATAAAGAATGGTGTAATATCTTTATGCAGAAGGGTGATAACTCCAAACTTGAGAAGTATATCCCTCAATATTGTTTGACAATTATTTGTCAACCAATGATAGGGGCGCACTGTGTTAGGGCCGTAGTATTCTCTAACTGTCTGCCATAGCTGTAGAGGAGACACATTTCGTATAACGGTTTCTGCCACAGGATCGTATACCCCAGGTTCGTGGTCATAGGTTCTATATATGGGCGCTAAATATATTTCATCATTCACTTTTTTATCAAGCCCTTCTAAGTAACGCTTCCTGGTGCCCCAGTCAAAGACCAATCGCATATGCGACAAATTTAAACGTTGAAGGGCTGAAATATGTAATTTTGGATCCTTGAGATATTTGCTTTGTAGGAAGACTCTACAGTCTCCTGGTACCGCGTCAGTCTCCTCCCCGATTAGCCCCTGCAAGAAGGATTCCGCCTCGGGTGGTTGCTGCTGCCAATCGCGGTTTATTAAATAAAGGTCCTTAAATCCATATGTTTCCAAAAACAAATGTGCTCCTGTTAGACAAAGTTTCGGTATATTAAAGATATTATTCCCCGCTCCCTGATGCTTACGAATAGTGCGAATAGTGGCGTTCCAACACATGTAACCTGGAATTAACCATATTGATCTCATGACAAATGTGCCCATATATAATATTAAATGACTTAATACAGAATTGTCAGAACAATTTATCAAGAAATTGAATATTTGCTTACCTTGCACCAGCTGTACGCTCTTCTCCTCCTCCTCCTCCTCTTCCTTTTCTTCCTCCTCCTCCTCCTCCTCTTCCTTTTCTTCCTCCTCATCCTCCTCCTTCTCCTCCACCTTCTTCTCCTCCTCCTCCACCTTCTCCTTCTCCTCCTCATCCTCTTCTACCTTCTCCTCCTCCTCCATCTCTTCTACCTTCTCCTCCTCCTCCTTCTCCTCCACTTTCTTCTCCTCCTCCTCCTTCTCCTTCTCCTTCTCCTTCTCCTCCACCTTCTCCTTCTCATCATCTTCTACCTTCTCCTCCTCCTCCTCTTCTACCCCCTCCTCCTTCTCCCCCAGCTTCTTCTCCTCCTCTTCTACCTCCTCCTCCTTCTCCTCCTCCACCTTCTTCTCCTCCTCCTCCTTCTCCTCCACCTTCTCTTCCTCCACCTTCTCCTCCTCCACCTTCTTCTCCTCCTCCACCTTCTTCTCCTCCTTTTCTGTTGAATTTACCTGAAATGTCTGATAATTCATTCTCTCATAAGTCAGTTGATTCTCTAGGGATTCAACCTTCACTTCTTTTTCAAACAACTTCTGTTTAATATAAATATTTTCTATCGTTAGCGCGTCTAACTTATCTTGAAATTCATTATTGCAGTGAAAGACTTGCTCTCTCAATGTAGCATTTTCGTCCTTTGCTTCTTTAAGCAAACCCAATAGTTCTTCTTGTAGACGATTATATTCCTCAAAATATTTCTTTTCC
>NC_090747.1:42810544-42835544 GCF_036898095.1 Palaemon carinicauda | reverse complement strand
TTCCCTGTGGTTCTTCTCCATAAATGTATATATGTATACCTAAATACCTTTTTATATATATGTTTATACAAAATATATATCAACAACTGTTGTGGTACCCTGGTGTAAAATCATTCCTATATTTCGACCTACTTTTGTCTCCTTTCTTCGTGTTTTTGAAAGTAGAGAGATAAGACTTTTTTTTTTTAACTTCGAGCCACACTAAATAATTATATATAAGGTATTTTTTCAAAAGTTCACAACAATGATTTTTGAAGTGCCCTCTTTCCAGGTTAGTGAGCAACTGACTTAACTATAGTCACTTGCAAAACCTCAATATTTCTACGTAGGGAGATTTATCTCATCAGGTGAATTTGCTTTCTCTTTAGGGAGGAAAGAAGCAAAAAGTTTTTTTCTTTTTTATTTCCTTTTTTTCTGCATTTATCAGTTTTCCTCGCTTCTCCTCTGACCTATTGTCTCTTAATTTTTTATACTTTTTGCAATCATCTTTCTTCACTCCTCTTCAGACTTAGGATATGGCCTCTTCGTTGTTTATACATTTTGCAATTAATTCTCCTTTTCGGTTTGATATTATTGGGTATGGGTACCACCTCAAGAGAGTAGACTGAGGTGGTACGGTCATGTCATGAGAAGAGATGAACAGTATATTGGGAGGAGAGTGGTGGAAATGGAGGTACAAGGGAACGAGAAGGAGAGGGAGACCAAAGCGAAGGTGGGTGGACTGTATCAAGGATGACCTTCGATCAAAGGGATTAACCGGTGATGAGGTGTGGGACAGAGGTAGATGGAGAAAGCTGACCAGAAACATCGACCCCACATAAAAAGTGGGAAAAGATGTAGACGAAGAAGGTCACACAAAACTGATAGGCCTACATGCGTATCTAATGTGTTCATCTCATAAAACAGGTCATAGGTACAATAACTGTGACTATTTTAACTATAAAACATATTGTTAGCGACTGTATAGTTTTTTAAGAGAGAGAGAGAGAGAGAGAGAGAGAGAGAGAGAGAGAGAGAGAGAGAGAGAGAGAGAGAGAGAGAGAGAGAGTTTAATGTCCTTTTATCAGACTTAGGATTTTAACTTTTCAAGAAACCGTTTTATTGATAATATTTAAATCTCTATTTATCACAGATTTTTACCTTCTAATTACCTCCGCCAACGAAGTTGGAAGGAGGTTATGTTTTCTCCCCTGTTTGTGTGTGTGTTTGTTTTATTGTGAACAGTTTCTTGGCCACAATTTTAATCCTATAGTAATGAAACTTGTAGGGATTAACTGTTATGTAAAAAGCTGGAAATGATTAAATTTTGGAAGGTCAAGGTCACGGTTAAGCAAAATATCTAATTCACGTAATCAGCCATAAGTTTGGACATCCTTGTTACAGAGACTTCAAACTAGTTTCATATCTGAGAGTATGGGAATTCACTCAAATTAATACATGTCAAGGTCAAAGATCAAGGTTAAGGTCGAGCAAAAGGTCGAGAAGTAAGCTGCTGTGGGGTAGGTCTGTACTCTAATGAGTGCCCCTTCATTTTATTTTATTTTTATCTATTATATTTGATAAATATTTTATTTTATTTATTTATTTAGGATTAATGTAAATGATTTTTTTTCCGATGTTAATCGGGCCAGTTAACATCCTCTTTTTAATAATAATTTCGTTTTTAATATCAGTATTCAAATCAATCTAGACATAAAAGTGTTTTTTACTTAAGTAAAACGATTTCGTACAAACACCATTTTATTCTTTATTAAAAACTCAAATTATTATTATCATTATTGTTATTATTATTATTATTATTGTTGTTGTTGTCGTTATTGGAAAGCTTTCTAATACCTTTATTAACATCAAGATGTAAGATGCATAATTGGAAAGTCCTTTAGCCTAAAGATTCCTACTCTCTCTCTCGCTCTCTCTCTCTCTCTCTCTCTCTCTCTCTCTCTCTCTCTCTCTCTCTATATATATATATATATATATATATATATATATATATATATATATATATATATATATATATATATATATATATATATATATCCTCTCTGTTTAGTTGTTATTTTTTCTTATGCAGTGTGGCCAATATATAATAATTTCTTGCTTTTAAGTCTCCTTCTTCCTTTCTTATATTTTTTCTTGATTTCTCCGGCATTGTTAAGTTCTTAAGACTTTCCTTAGTATTTGTGGCGTTGCCACGTTTACCAATACTACTCAAAAAAAGAAAAAAATGTTATCAATTAGGCTACCACCCTATAAACAATGAATTGGCCTGAATATATATGGCAACAGTTGTAAGTTTCATCCCACTGTATTTTCAAGTACAAGACATTGTTATTTCCTTATTTAATAATAGATGTTAAAAAACCCTCGACTAAATATCGAGTGCCAGAATTGAACCGAATGCAAGTAGTAGTAGTAATAATAATAATAATAATAATAATAATAATAATAATAATAATAATAATAATAATAATATCTTGCTGTAATTTTCGAGTATTACTTGTACTTGTATTAATTACATCCAGCCTTAAC
Source organism: Palaemon carinicauda (assembly GCF_036898095.1). NCBI lineage: Eukaryota > Metazoa > Arthropoda > Malacostraca > Decapoda > Palaemonidae > Palaemon > Palaemon carinicauda. Next base: position 42,833,015 of record NC_090747.1, on the reverse strand, counting down.
CTGAATTGTATCCTTCATCCACCTGATGAACATCGCCACCTTGCTAGCTGAATGTAGCAACCCTGAAAAGAGAATTGTCCGTAGAATCGAGAAATTGGACAAGAAATTGAATTCTTCCGATACAGCCATAATAATAATAATAATAATAATAATAATAATAATAATAATAATAATAATAATAATAATAATAATAATAATAATAATAATGATAATAATAATAATAATAATCGATAGACAAACTATGGTCAGATTTGATGTTTATTATCTGGTATTTGTCACCAGTGCAACTTTGAATTGTAATGTCATTTCCTGTTTTTTTCTTGTTGTATGCTCAGCAAAGTCAAGTTAATAAATATAAGATATTACTCTGGTTAAGAAAATTCGTTAAAAAAAGGACTAATAACCTCATTGTAAAATAAATTACATAAATGAATACTTACACCCACACAATATATATATATATATATATATATATATATATATATATATATATATATATATATATATATATATGTGTGTGTGTGTGTGTGTGTGTGTGTGTGTGTGAGTGTGTGTATATACAGCATATGTGTGTATATTTACATGTACGCATATGTTGATATATACAAATTATATGTATATATATATATATATATATATATATATATATATATATATATATATATATATATATGTGTGTGTGTGTGTGTGTGTGTGTGTGTGTGTGTGTGTTTGCATATATGATACGTTGATATTTACATATATTATAAATCTATAGATATATGACCATTTGTTTACCAACAAATCATTTGTGATTGATATTTGTAGCTATGGCTTGATGTGCTTGTAGCTATAAGTTATACAGTATATGTATATGTACATATGCAGACGTATATATATATATATATATATATATATATATATATATATATATATATATATATATATATATATATATATATATATATATATATACATATATATATATATATATATATATATATATATATATATATATATATATATATATATATATGTGTGTGTGTGTGTGTGTGTGTGTGTGTGTGTGTGTGTGTGTGTGTGTGTATACTGTATATCGCTTATTGTTTTCATTTTAGAAAGCCAGAAATACAGAACTCGTTCCTCTACTCCACGATATTTCAAGTGCATATTTCTTCATCTTATTAATATCATTCCCGAGTCAAAATAAACGTCAGTGAATGATTTCTGATCTAAGCTTGATAGGAAACGTATTTGAATAATAATCTCCGTATGTTCAAATGTCCCTCCCACCTCCTTCCCTTCAAACGGGCCCGTGACCCACGACCTTAAACGCGGTGGCAGCGCCTTAAATAGGCGAACCCCGAGTCTCTACGGTCAGTGCTGCAGGAGAGTTCCTGGAAGGTGGTCAGCAGATTCTTAGGTGAATACTTCCCCCGAATACGGTTTTGCAGCATCTCAGTGAGAGATTCAATTGCTCGGCTTCTAACGCAAGATGGCGTCCGCCCTCGTCAAAGCTCTTTAAATTTTGGTGTGTCTGGTGGCACTTATAAAAAGGTGAGGAGCATTTCTTGTTAATATTATACACACACATAAATACACACAAACACACACACAAATATATATATATATATATATATATATATATATATATATATATATATATATATATATATATATATATATATATATATATATATATACATATACATACAGTATCTTCTTCATTGTCTGCATCTTTTCTCACTTTTATGTGGGGTCGATGTTTCTGACCAGCTCTCTCCATCTACCTCTGTCCCACACTTCATCACCGGTTAATCCCTTTGATCGAAGGTCATCCTTGATACAGTCCATCCACCTTCGCTTTGGTCTCCCTCTCCTTCTCGTTCCCTGTACCTCCATTTCCATCACACTCCTCCCAATATACTGTTCATCTCTTCTCATGACATGACCATACCACCTCAGTCTACTTTCTTGGATCTTATCTGATAGTTTTCTAACTCCTGTTGTACCCCTAATTACTTCATTCCGTATCTTATCTCTTCTTGTTACCCTACACGTCCATCTCAACATTCTCATCTCTGCCACATCCAGTTTCTTCTCTTCTGTCTTCCTTATTGCCCACGTCTCCGCTCCATACATCATAGCCGGTCTCACAACGGTCCTGTGTACTTTACCTTTCAACTTAACCCCTATTTTCCTGTCACATAGTACTCCACACACTTTTTTTTCCAATTCTTCCATTTTGCTTGTATTATGTGGTTTATTTCTGCCCCCAGATCACCATCCTATGCAACTGTCGATCCTAAATACCTGAACTTTTCAACTCTTTCCAATCTCTCTCCTTGTAAACTAACTTCCCCCTTCTCAACATTTTTCAATCTCAAATACTCTGTCTTTTTCCTGCTGATGTTCAATCCTCTATTTTCCATTTCTCTTCTCCACCCCTACAGTTTCTCTTCTACTACCTCTTGCCTAGTGCTACACAATATAACATCATCAGAAAAAAGCATACACCAAGGAGACGGATCTCTAATACCTTGTGTTACTACATCCATGACCAGATCAAATAGGCAAGGGCTTAATGCAGACCCCTGATGTAGTCCTTCATTTACTGGGAAACTTTCTGTTAGGCCTATACTGCTCTTAACATTTGCTTCTGCCCTCTCATACATATCTTGGGTGATTCTTACGTATTTCTCAGGGATTCCCTTTTCTCTTATACATCTCCACAGCTCCTGACGTGGTACTCGATCGTATGCCTTCTCCATGTCAATACAGACCATATGTAATCCTTTCTGTTTCTCCAGATGTTATTCTATCATCTGCTTCAAATCAAATAATGCTACTACAGTCCCTCTTCCAGGCATAAATCCAAATTGTTCCTCACCAATTGTTGTTTCATCTCTGAGTCTCTTCTCAATGATCTTCTCCCATATTTTCATTGTATGGCTTATCAACTTTATGCCTCTGTAGTTTCCACACTCCTGGATGTCTCCCTTCCCCTTATATATGGGAATGATTAGGCTTCTTCTCCATTCCTCTGGTATCTTTTCCTGATTGAAGAATTTCTGTATAAAGGGAGAGAGAGAGAGAGAGAGAGAGAGAGAGAGAGAGAGAGAGAGAGAGAGAGAGAGAGAGAGAGAGAGAGAGAGAGAGAGAGAGAGAGCTTGTATCAGCAACTTCTCTTGTGGTTCGCTGGTGTAAAATCTTCCCTATATTTCGACCCACTTCAATATTTTGGAAAGTAAAGAGACGGGACCATTTCACTGTGTTTTTTTTTTTTCACAATTTCCTCTTCATTTCGTTGCCATCGATTCTCTAGAAATAAGGATTGTATATAAGAAATGTAGTTTTTTTAAGTCTCTTCCTTCTAGGTCATTGAACTGTTGACCTAACTGTGATGACCTGCAAGACCACGGAGCTTTCTCTAGATCAGGGACCTAGACGTGGTTGAGGGGGGGGGGGGGGGGGGATGGGGGCGGTCGGCTTATGCTGACTCAAGTCGGAAGGAAAGAAGCTGAGAGTAACATAATTCAATGGTAAATAAAGCAAGTGGCTCTCTCTCTCTCTCTCTCTCTCTCTCTCTCTCTCTCTCTCTCTCTCTCTCTCTCTCTCTCTCTCTCTCTCTCTCTCTCTTTAGCTATTCTTGCCTTTCCAACCAGATGAGTCACAATAGATTTTCACGTTAATAATAATAATGATAATAATAATGATAATAATAATAATAATGATAATAATAGAAAAATAATAATAATAATAATAATAATAATAATAATGATAATAATAATAATAATAATAATAATAATAATAATAATAATAATAATAATAATAATATGTAAAGTCTAATATTTTCCCTCTTTGTCTCTCTCAGGAAAACAATTTGAATCTACAATCTTCTTCGTCTTCTTTTTCTTCTCCCAATAAAGATTTCAGAACCTATGATGAAAGACAGCTGTTCCTCCAGTTATTCATGGCAGGTTGTCTGCTTACCTGCAACCCTTCCCATGTGTTTGAAAATCTTTTAAAGATTACGTTTATAAAATCCTTTGGCCAATGTAATGTCTAGTGTCAATTCTTTTTAGTTAGGCAGATTTGCACCGACGCGCTAGGGTGCCCTTTTAGCTCGGAAAAGTTTCCTGATCGCTGATTGGTTCTTCTTCTTCTTCTTATTCTTCTTCTTCTTCTTCTTCCTTGTCTGCATCTTTTCCCACTTTCATGGCCGGATGTCCTTCCTGCCGCCAACCCTCCCCATTTACCCGGGCTTGGGACCGGCACCAAGTTGAGGCTGTCTTGCACCCCCTCAGTGGCTGGGCTTGATCGCTGATTGTTTGGACAAGATAATTCTGACCAATCAGAGAGCAGGAAACTTTTCCGAGCAAAAAGGGCACCTGCTGCGAGTCAGTGTTGTCAATTAGCTATACTCAAGATTGCACGAGTCAGTGATAAACTTACTTGATTTATAATGAATTTACAGTTCATTGGGAAACAAACTAGGGTAGGTTCTTCCCCCTATGCACTACTTTTTATTATTTGGAATATAGTTTTTTTTCCTCTACGTGAGCGTTTTTATTTTTTATTCCTCTGCTCTTATACTTTTATTTTATTTCATTCGTTGTCTCTTATACCAGATTTTGCCATTTTAGCACCGAGGTCCTGTCATGTCCTGATTGCTATGAAGTAACACACTGTCGTAATTTGACGGAATCCAATTGTCCTTTCGGAGTTGTGAAGGATATTTGTCATTGTTGAGACACTTGTGCAAAGGTAAGTGACCTGTCAGATAAATTCTTAATCAACTTGGACTTGTTATCGCCGAATTCTATCCAGGCGAAATAGGCCACGCCCACCTGATGACGTCTTGGCATGCCCCAACCACTCACAAGAGTTCTCGCTCAGTGCAAACTGTACTATATATATATATATATATATATATATATATATATATATATATATATATATATATATATATATATATATATATATATATATATATATATATATATATATATATATATATATATATATATATATATATATATATATATATAAAGAGAGAGAGAGAGTGTGTCATGTTATTGTAACAGATAATTGTAGGAATTATAATTAAAAGAACAAAGAAAGAAGTTAAAAGCCAAAATGTAGTAGATTTTTTGGTGAACAACGTGAGTACTGTTTGCGCTGAGCAGGAACTCTCGTGAGTGATGGAAGCTTGCCATGACGTCATCAGGTGGGCGTGGCCTATTTCACCTGGATAGACCACGGCAACTTTTTTATATAGTTCACAACAAAATTAAAAACTCAATTAATAGATCTTAGTTGGTTCTGATGTTCGTATTACTGGAGATTTCGATTAAAAGTTTCCCCAGTCGGAATTTTTCATAAGCTGAGATCATGTCTCTAACAAAAGACAGCTAGATTTTATTTTGTATACATAAAATGATAAATTGAACTTTCTAACACAATCTGGAAACTTAATGAAAAGTAGATCTTTTATCGCAGAGAAAAAATAATCGGGTTTATTCGCCAAATTTGACAATGTTGTTTTTCCATTTATAAAGGAAGACTGATTAAAAATTGTTAGAAAACTATCGCCATGATTTTTATGGTATTTGTTTCCGCTTAAATAATCATTATTATAAATCTGTGTTCTTTCTCAGGGACCTGGGGAAGAATGTGGGGGATATTGGGGTGAAGTTGGTAGTTGTAGTCAGAATTATACCTGCAAACGTAATAACATCCCCATCCACGTGGGTTCCGACTTCACTGGAACATGTGCGTAGAAACATCTGTAATGCTGTAAGAAGTTCACATAAAGTCCGGCGTCTACACTTGCATGATATGAGAGAAACATCTAAGGCCTATTGAATGTAAATCTGAATTTTAAGACTGGATTACAGGAACTAAGGAAACACCAAGACTGATTGTATATTTAAGCTGTTCTTGTGCTGTGTTTACTCTTGAGAACATATACAGGAACTGAGAAAACATCAAGACTGACTGTATTTGAAGCTGTTCTTGTGCTGTGTTTACTCTTGAGAACATAAACAGGAACTGAGGAAAAATCAAGACTGATTGTATATTGAAGCTGTTCTTGTGCTGTGTTTACTCTGGAGAACATAAACATGAACTGAGGAAACATCAAGACTGATTGTATATTGAAGCTGTTCTTGTGCTGTGTTTACTCTTGAGAACATAAACAGGAACTGAGAAAACATCAAGACTGATTGTATTTTGAAGCTGTTCTTGTGCTGTGTTTACTCTTGAGAACATAAACAGGAACTGAGGAAACATCAAGACTGATTGTATATTGAAGCTGTTCTTGTGCTGTGTTTACTCTTGAGAACATAAACATGAACTGAGGAAACATCAAGACTGATTGTATACTGAACATGTTCTTGTGCTGTGTTTACTCTTGAGAGCATAAACAGGAACTGAGAAAACATCAAGACTGATTGTATACTAAACATGTTCTTGTGCTGTGTTTACTCTTGACAACATAAACAGGAACTGAGGAAACATCAAGACTGATTGTATACTGAACATGTTCTTGTGCTGTGTTTACTCTTGACAACATAAACAGGAATTGAGGAAACATCAAGACTGATTGTATATTGAAGCTGTTCTTGTGCTGTGTTTACTCTTGAGAACATAAACAGGAACTGAAGAAACATCAAGACTGATTGTATACTGAACATGTTCTTGTGCTGTGTTTACTCTTGACAATAAAACAGGAAATGAGGAAACATCAAGACTGATTGTAAATTGAACATGTTCTTGTGCTGTGTTTACTCTTGAGAACATAAACAGGAACTGAGGAAACATCAAGACTGATTGTCTATTGAAGCTGTTCTTGTGCTGTGTTTACTCTGGAGAACCAAAACATGAACTGAGGAAACATCAAGACTGATTGTATAATGAAGCTGTTCTTGTGCTGTGTTTACTCTTGAGAACATAAACAGGAACTGAGGAAACATCAAGACTGATTGTATACTGAACATTTTCTTGTGCTGTGTTTACTCTTGACAACAAAACAGGAAATGAGGAAAAATCAAGACTGATCGTAAATTGAACATGTTCTTGTGCTGTGTTTACTCTTGAGAACATAAACAGGAACTGAGGAAACATCAAGACTGATTGTCTATTGAAGCTGTTCTTGTGCTGTGTTTACTCTTGAGAACATAAACAGGAACTGAGGAAACATCAAGACTGATTGTATACTGAACATGTTCTTGTGCTGTGTTTACTCTTTAGAACATAAACAGGAACTGAGGAAACATCAAGACTGATTGTATACTGAACATGTTCTTGTGCTGTGTTTACTCTTGACAACATAAACAGGAACTGAGGAAACATCAAGACTGATTGTATAATGAAGCGGTTCTTGTGTTGTGTTTACTCTTGAGAACATAAATACCTAATATAATTCTAAGACTACTAAAAGGTAAATGACGTTTATGTTGACTGAGGGGGTTTTGCCAGGTTGAGAAAAAAATTTAATTTCCGTGAAGTTATAATTCGTATTTTTTTAAGAAATAATATTATAAATATTTTAGTCCTTTGGTTTCGATTTGGTGCTCTGTACTTATATATTGGTATAATATATGCTTTTTAAGATAATCTCTTGCCAATGTAATTTTCAAATAGATAAAATATCTTGTGATTCAGTCAGTTTTTATTTTTAATAGATATTGAGATTTTATCACTTTTCCTGTTCTGTTACAAGTGTTCTGTCTGTCTTAGATGTGGCTAATTTGTGCTTACTTCAGATTAACCCAAGTTTCGTGTCTCTCAGACATATTCAGTTTTACTGCTTGTCTCATATTTATTATCTCTCAGATACATTTAAGTGTCCTTCTTGTCTCGGTTGTAGCAAAGTTTCCTGCGGCTTCCATGACCTTTATAAACATTTCTTATTTCATTACCTCCACCAAGTAGGTTATATTTTTACCTGTGCTTATTCATTTATCTATTTGTTTGTTTGTTATCAGAATTACGTCAAAACTTCTTGCTGGATTTTCACAAAATTTCAACACCAGATAGATATTATGCTCCAGAAAAAAGCAAAAAATTTTTTAGGTGATCTGGATCAAGATCACAACTTTGGACCAACATCGCACTTTTTGCTATGGACTGTTTACATAATGTAAAAGGGACTCATAGACTTTAGTCTTGTATAAAATGTTATCACTGGAAGCATGGGAAAATTATGTGCGTGACCAGTAGACTTTATGAAACTTATTATATTACTTTCCTTCAAGTTTAAGGCGTGCTTATCTGGTTCACTGTCAAAACACTCGCAGAATAAGAAAGACTTCAGTTTCCTCTTGAAAGCCTTAATGTCTTTAATTATTCGAATGTCTCGTGGGAGCATATTGTATAGTCTCGGGGCCGCATATTTAAAGGTTCTAGAGCCTACAGTACCTAGCTTCTAATAGTTTGAAACCATCTGTAGCTATTACATCGTTGTATGAAAGTATCCCTCGTCGGGATTTGTTTCATTCCAAAATGAATCTGTCAATTGAATCTTGTCAACAATCTTTAAATTGGCATGCAATTAATTCTAATAGCCAGGCCTTCTCCATCGTGAGGCTCAATACTACACAGTATTCTAGAAGTTTTTTTCCAGCTGTGACCAAGTTGTGGAATGATCTTCCTAATCGGGTAGTTGAATCAGTAAAACTTCAAAAGTTCAAAGTTGCAGCAAATGGTATTATGTTGAACAGTCTTTTTATAGTTTATATATGACATATCTGTTTTGTCGTTGTTACAGTTTTTAGAATGATTTATTGTTAATTTGTTCTCATCATTTATTTATTTCCTTACTTCCTTTCCTCACTGGGCTATTTTTCCCTGTTGGAGCCCTTGGGCTTATAGCATCTTGCTTTTCCAACTAGGGTTGTAGCTTGTCTAGTAATAATAATAATAATAATAATAATAATAATGATAATAATAATAATAATAATAATTTGTTTGCTCAAACTGCCACATTCGGCGTCAATGACCTTAGATGTCAGGATGCCAAAATACACCAAATCAATCAATCAATTGATCAAACTAATACAGATCAAGTATCAATCTCGTTTCAAGTAGCCTTATGCCATCTCAAGTTCTTATTCTAGGAGCATCTGGCAACATGACGGGAACCCACTCCACTCCCTCAATCCCTCCCTCCCTCCCTCAATACGTTCCTCCCTACTTAGGCTAAACCTGTTTCTGGACAGTTCTACGGGCCGACCAAGGGAAAGGCCCGTGCCAACAAGAAGTGAAGTGTTGACTTTAATACAAAGCGACCGACCTGGACAGAAGGAGCATCACTGGAGATAGCACCACGACCTTCAATACCGGAATCTAGGATCCCTTTGACCAGTGTATTTGTTGCCATCCTCGAAGATGGTCCTCAGACTTAAGAAAAAGACCCCAAATAGGTTTTGTGGCATTTCTGTGAGATTTAGAACTGCTCGGCTTCTAACGGAAGATGGCGTCCGCCTTCGTCAAAGGTATCTCCATTGTGGTTTGTTTGGTAACGCTTATAAAAGGTGAGAAGCATTTTTTGTTAATTTTATGCATAGTTACAAACACACACACCTACACACACACACACACACACACACACACACACACACACACACACACACACACACACACACATATATATATATATATATATATATATATATATATATATATATATATATATATACATACATATAACCAAAATATATCAACTACTTCTGTTATGGTTCACTGGCGGAAAATCTTTCTTATATTCCACCCCACTTTCGTCTCCGTTCTTCGTGTTTTGGAAAGTAAATACATCAAACACTTGGACTATTTTTAGCAATTTCCTCTACACCGATGCACAATATATATTGATAGGAATCTATTCTCGAAAAGTAATGATAATATATTGATTGGGTAGTTTTCAAAAGATTTTTTAGATGTCCTCTTTCTAGGTCAGTGAACTAATTACCTAACTGTGGTGACCTGCAAGAACTCAGCACCTTTACGAAGAGAGATTACTCTCTAGGTGGCTGGCGGGAAGGGGGGGGGGGATTCGGGGGGGCATATCCTGTATCAAATAGGAAAGAAAGTGCAGGCAGTAATATCATCACTGCCTTTCACGTTTCAATGTTAAGTAAAGGTCTTGGTAATCCGCACTTAAACCTTTGAAAAGTTTAATAATTCTACATTTTGTTTTCTTGATTATTACCCATCAAAAAAAAAAAAAAAACCAGCTATAAAATGGAAACACTTGACTCAGGAAGTAAAAACTCCTGTCTTTATCGATTTTTCAGATTGAAGCCATGAAAGATTTTTTCATTATATTGATTTTCCATTTAAATTTTGCTTGAACATGAAAATATTCTTTGGTATTGTCACCGCTGATTCTCATCAGCCCTGAAAAAGAAGCAACGGGTAAGATAGATGTCATTAGAAGAAATGGGGAGTATACACAATTTGAGATATCGAAGGAAACAATCTGACTCTACAATCTTCTTCTTCTTTTTCTTCTCCTAAAAATGGTTTCAGATCTTGTCCCACAACTAAGACCCTATGACGTAGGCAACGCATGCTTAGCCCCTCCCCGTCTCCCTCCCCATTATCGTGTATGTAGAAACCTTTTAAAGATTACGTTAGTAGAATCTTTTGTCCAACATAACGTTGGGGGACACTCCAAAATCAAACCATTGTTCTCTAGTCTTGGGTAGTGCCATAACCTCTGTACCGTGGTCTTCCACAGTCTTGGGTTAGAGTTCTCTTGCTTGAGGGTACACTCAGGCACACTATTCTATCTAATTTCTCTTCCACTTGTTTTGTTAAAGTACTTATAGTTTATAGAGGTAATATTCATTTTAATATTATTACTGTTCTTAAAATATTTTATTTTTCCTTGTTTCATTCCCTTACTAAACTATTTTCCCTGTTGGGGCTCCTGGGCTTACAGCATCCTGCCTTTCCAACTAGGGTTATAGCTTAGCAATTAATAATAATAATGATAATAATAATAATAATAATAATAATAATAATAATAATAATAATAATAATAACTATACTTAGGAATGAACGAGTTACCAATAAACTCTCTTCCTTTATTACGAATTCACAGTTCCACGGGGAACTAACTAGGGTAGGTTCCTCACCTTATGCACTAGTTTTTATTCTTCTGGTTATATTTTCTTTCCTACACGCGAGCGTTTTTTTTTTTTTTATATATTCTCACCTTTTATACTTTCCTTTCATTCCTTGCCTCTTATACCTGATTTTGCCCTTTTAGCACCGAGGGCCTGTCGTGTTCCGATTGCGACTATGGTGTAGACTGTCCTAGCTGGAATTTGACGGAATCCGATTGTCCTTTCGGAGTTGTGAAGGATATTTGTGATTGTTGCGACACTTGCACAGAGGTAAGTGACCTGTCAAATAGATTCTTTATCAAGTGTGACTTGTTGTCGCCGAAGTCTATACAGCTGAAATAGGCCACGCCCACCTGATGACATCATGGCATGCTTCCTCCACTCACGAAAGTTCCTCCTCAGCGCAAGCAGGACTTTAGTTAATCAACAAAAACTCCAGTAGAAAGAAGTTGCAAGCCAAAATGGCTTGCAACTTCTTTCTTCACTCTTTTAAACCAGTGTCATGTTTTTGTGACAGATAATTGTAGGAATTATAAATAAAAGAACCAAGAAAGAAGTTAAAATCCAAAATGTAGTGGAATTTTTGCTGAACAACATAAGTACTCTTTGTGCTGAGCAGGAACTCTCGTGAGTGGTGGAAGTATGTCATGACATCATCAGATGGGTGTGGCCTATTTAGCCTGGATAGACTACGGCAACTTTTTTTTACAGTTCACAACAAAATTAAAAGCTCTTACAATAGATCTTAGTTGGTTCTGATGTTCTTATTACGCGAGATTTCAATTGGAAGTTTGTGCATTTTGTATCATTCATTGTTGCATTGCAATAATTTAATAAATCAGAATTTTTATTTGAAATATTCCGAAAGACATATTGAACTTTTAAACATATTATACAACACAAGCTGAAAACGATGAAAATTAGATATACTATGGCAAAGCAAATACTTTTTCACCTTGGCTGAAGCCGTTTTTTTGTGGAATATATCATAATATTTTGATAATGTGGTGCTTTCATTTGCCAAGGAAGACAAAGAATTGTAAGAAAACTATCTCCAAGATTTTTCACAATTTGTTTCCGTTAAAAAATTGTAAGAAAACTATCTCCAGGATTTTTCATAATTTTTTTTGAAGTTTCTGTTTAAATGAGCATTAACATAAATCTGTGTTCCTTCTCAGGGACCTGATGAAGAATTGTGGGAGAGTATTTATTCAATGAGGGACTGGTTTCCTGCAGTATTCGGGTGCAAGAAATGACATCTCCCCCTCCCTACTCCATCGATTCCATCTCCCTGGAGCATGTGCATAGAAACATCTGAAATGCTGGAAAATGTCCACATTAAGTCAGGCTTTTACACTTGCATTATATGACCGAAACATCTGAAGCCTATTGAATGTGAATCTGAATTTTAAGACGGGATTACAGGAACTTAAGAAACATCAAGACTCATTTTACACTGAAGCTGTTCTAGTGCTGAATTTGCGCTTGAGAACATAACCATCTTATACAATTCTAAGACTACTAAAAAGTAAATGACGTTTATGATGTGTGAGGGGGTCTTGCCAGGTTAAGAAAATATTGCAATTTTAGTCATATAAGAATTTTTACATTTTAAAGAAATAATATTATGAATATTTTAGTCCTTTAGTTTCAATGAGGGTTGGGCTAGGATTTGGTGCTCTGCATTTATATGTTGGTATGATATATCCTTTATAAGATATTATCTTGTCATTGCAATTCTCAAATAAATAGAATACCATCTAGTTCAGTTAGATGTTGAGATTTTATTACTTTTCCTGTTCTGTTACAAGTGTCCCGTCTGCCTCAGATCTGGTTAATCTCATTTCAGATTAACCTAAGTTTCCTATCTCTCTTGGATATATTCAGATTTCCAGCTTGTCTCATATTTACCTAAATTTCAGGTCTCTCAGATACATTCAAGTTTCCTTCTTGTCTTGGGTGTAGCAAAAGTTTCCTCTGTCTACACTGTATATTCCATGACCTTTAAAAGCAGTATGGTAAAGACATCTCTCCATTGAATTGTCATCAACTTTCTCATTTCATTGTTTATGAAATTTATTTCTAAATTGAAGGTCTACATGAAATAAGTCTTCAGAATTGTGTGTTTGTTTTTTGACAAAGAAAGTTATAGTTATTATGTCTCGTTTGCTACAAGTTAGGGTGCTATATTCAGAGCTATTAAGTCAGTGAGTTCGAGTCAAGATGTTCGAACAAGGATATTCTAGGCTGAGGAGCTCGAGTTTGGACCCTCGAGTCTGTGTGTTTAAGTTGGAACTTTCGAGGGAAGGAGCTCAAGTCGAGACATTCGACCCGGTAAGTTCGAGACAGGACATTCGAGTGAGTGTGCATAGGTCAAAACATTTAAGCTACGGAGCTCGAGTCAATAAGTTAATGTCACTGTGCTCGAGTCAAGATATGAAAGTCAACGTTCTTGATTTCGAAACATTCGAGCTATAGCTCAAGTCAATACGTTCGAGTCAGTGTTTAGGATTCAAAACATTTAAGCTACGGAACTTCAGTCGAGGCGTTCGAATCTGTGTGGTCGAGTCAAAACATGGAAGTCAATGTGCTCAAGTCAGAACATTCGAGTTGATGTTGTTGAGTTGAACAATTCGAGAAAAGTAGCGTAATTCAGAACATTCGAATCAATGAAGCATATACAAATTGTCTCCTGTCTGTTCCACAATCATTAGCAGTCTAACAATCCACGTACTGTCCTATCTGATTCCGTAACCTTCCTTTTTGGAACGCCAGATTATCATGTCGTGAAATCCATGAAATCTACCCAATTTTATAATAGATTCTGTACATTTGAGTTTAAATCTAAGTAAAAAATTATAAAGAGGCAATTCTGCCTTTTCATATTTTTTTTTTTTTAAAGAGTAATCTTTGTATGAAATTGTACCTCATCAGTATTTGTTTCAATCCAATATAATTCTGTCTAATTGATCTTATTAACCTCCTTCAAGAGGGTTTTTTTTTTTTTTTTTTTTTTTTTTTTTTTTTTTTTTTTTTTTGCAAAAGGTAATTTAACCACCAAATCGAAATCGGATTATTTCCCAAAAATGACGTTCAGGTTTTGATGATATTATTGAGAAACGCCAAATTCAAAATAAATCATTTCCTTTGTAGCTTAGAAAAATTGTCTTTGAAACCAGGAGGGAGAATGTATCATAGTCGTAGTATCTGCCTGCATTATGCGATTATCAGTCTTTCAATAACCAAGTGAGTTTGTAGTTTTGTAATTATTACTTAGAGTTCCCATTCAATGGCTGTGATTTTTTTTTTTTTTTTCGTTTTTTTTTTTTTTTTTTTTTTTATAGGTACTCTTCAAGATCATCATAAAATTAAGGATTCTATGGCTGTTTTATTTTTTTTCCTCAAGACAAATCATCATATAATTAATAAATCTACGGCTTTTTTTTTTGTATGATATTGATCGGTAATCTTCAAGACAAATCATCATAAAATTAATAAATCTATGGCTTTTTTTCTGTATGATATTGATCGGTAATCTTCAAGACAAATCATCATAAAATTAATAAATCTATGGCTTTTTTTTTCTGTATGATATTGATCGGTAATTTTCAAGACAAATCATCATAAAATTAATAACTTTTTCCAAGGCTTAGTGCGCATTACCATCACCTTTGTTTGACATTGAAAATGAAAAGCCGCCAGTGATGAGAGAACTCCAATGAGATCGCATGCTACTTCCTTTCCTACTAGAGACAGGGTGTATCCTACCCCCAAACGAAGGGCATTTAGGACCCACCAAACAAGCAGTAGGATTCCAATGATTTCATGTCAGTGTTAATAATTGGTGTTTAATGTTCCATAATTCATTCTTTAGCTCAAGTTTTGGGAAATATTGATTTTAATGTTGTTACTGTTCTTGAAATATTTTACTTTTCCTTGTTTCCTTTTCTCACTGGGCTATTTTTCCTGTTGGGGCCCCTGGGCTTATAGCATCCTGTTTTTCCAACTAGAGTTGTAGCTTAGCATTTAATAATAATAATGAAAATAATAATAATAATAATATTAATAATAATAATAATAATAATAATAATAATAATAATAATAAGAAGAAGAAGAAGAAGAAGAAGAAGAAGAAGAAGAAGAAGAAGAAGAAGAAGAAGAAGAATCATGATGATAATAGTTTTCTGAAAAATTAATGACGGCCTCAGTTTAATTGATCTTATACTTAGTCATCTCAATTGCTCTTATTATCTTCTTTTCAAATTACTGCAAAGAGCCAGTGATTGGCCAAAAGCCATCCTTCATGGCGGGTAGTCAAGTTCAAAAATAATTTGAGAGTCAAGATTTTAATGAAAAAAGCTGGAACTTGTAAAATTTACAAGTCGGGTAAAAGAATACAGTGAACAAGCTACGTGTTTCGGAAGTACTGTCTTCCTTTCTCAGGCTACAGTGTTGGTAACTATGCTAGCTATGCCATTATATATGGCAATTCTGGCTTAGTCAAAGAGGCGGAGAACTTACATTGGCTACTTCGGTCATCCCGGACCTAGTGAATGGTGAGCTTGATAGAATGGCGGATCATTGTTGGCTCAGCCGCTTGTTGAGAGTGGCTGTAGTTCAGTTACACTGTTTGAACTCAATCATACATGATGAGTCGCCATCATGTCCACCAGTAGCTGGCCTTTGATTTGTGGAAGTGCTCTCTGAGACGGTAGGCAGTTTAGCCAGGCTTTCCTGTCGCTGATCAAAACTTTTTTGGTCATTGGTGTCTTGATTGGATGAGGTATCTTGGTTAGAGATGTCATTGTTGGTAGGGTTCCTCCTCAGTATGTTGTTCCTGCAACAGGAAGGGATAAGGAACATTTTCTGGTTTTTTCTCTCTGTATGAGTAGAGCTTCAAGTATTCAAAGTCTTATGCTATGTAGAGCACGGCCGATGATCTTAATGATCTTACCTATTTCCTCATGTTTAATGTTGTTGTTGTGGACCTGGAGGGCATGAGCTCTTATGACGTGATTGGGCAGTCTCATAGAAAAAATGCATGGTGGCATTCCTAAGTAACGTCCAGCTAATCATGGAACATGCTGAAAGTGGGAATAGACCACGTTGGTCTGTCAAATGATGTTCTGAGTCAACGGGGCTGCATTGTTCCTTATAATGAGAAACCTCGTCTTGGTGATATGATAATGAATAATCAACTTGACCTTCTATTTTCATCCAGAGGGGAGATTTGGCTTTTATTATGCCTCTCATTACTTTTTAATTATTCTGGTAATCACGATGCCTAAACCCTTTTTAGTAAAAGTTGATGGTGGTGGTGGTGGTTTTTTCAGCTCGTTGTTCACCCTGGTACCAAGTGTCCATGGCTAGCTTGATTTCAAGGATAACTTGTCAGTTAGAGTAGCCATTTTTCAACAGGATCTCGGCAACTTGGTTGAGTTCTTGATATGTGTCAGCCCAAGAGGAGCAGTGGGAGAGGGCGCTGCGGACGTAGTCTTTGAAGGTGAATGCCAGATAATGCATTCACTATCCCCATTTAAGCAGAGTCTGAGGATAGTGGGCTTAATGTAAACACTGGTAACTCATCTGCTAGGGTTGGGAGATATGAGTACATTGAGCAAGGGCATCCATCCATCGTTGCTTTACTTGACAGTAAACCTCCGGGAACTGCACTCCTAAAACGTCCGGCAGAACGTCTCAATGTCTTGGGTATAAGGGGTTATGACAAAACCATTATCTAATTATCTCACGCACTCATCTGGACAACGTATCCACGAGGAAACCCTCTCTCTATCCACTCCCATATAAAAGTTGGCAAAGAGCACAGTATGTGGGGAGCCCATAGCTACACCATCCTTTTGTATGTTCATGTGGCCCCTGTGAGTGGTAAAAGGGGCCTTCCTAGTACATATTTCAAGAAGGGTGCAGAAGGCTTCCTTAGGGGTGTTCAGGGTTAGAGTAGAATGGTCACTGTAGACTCTCTCTAGGATGAAGTCTATGGTCGCTCCAACAGGTTTGTTTGTAAATAGGGATTTTGACGTCAAAGGAAACGATGGTGCCACTACCAGGGAATCCTTTCAGCTTACTTAGGAACTCAGCAGATAAGCCAAAGCTGTACTTGTGAACAACATAAGATTCAACAGGCTGTTGAGTCTTTTTGCCAAGTCCTAGGGCGGCGTCGGGCAATGGCTGATAATAGGTCAGAGTGGGTTGGAGTTCTTTTGTGTCTTCACATTATCATACCAGTATCCAATGCTAGAATCCCCGGTGATGATCTGGAAGACGACGGCATTTGTGGTTGCATTGATGGTGCCAATTTTCTTGTTAGCCTCTCTAAATTTCCTCGATGGGGTTGTAGGATATAATGCCTCAAATACCCAAAAAATTGTTTTAGTAGGGAAAGATACAATCCAAATGAAGGAAGCGTATTATAATAGTAGTCTTAAATAACTATAAAACAACTGGGAAGGACAGTTTAGCAATTTATATGGCCTAGAGAAGTTAAGACATAATATGTCAGGACATGTAATAAATTTGCTTACTGACTATAAACTCATTCGAGATTTTTTCAAATGAAGGGATTCCATCAATAATTAAAAAAATTAATCGTTAGTTTATTAGTGTACTGGCGTTCACCCAGAATCTATTTAGATACCTTATCAGTAGGTTGAATTTTTTAGCAGATGTATTATCTAGAACACATGAAGGTATGAAGAGGATTATCAACACCAATATCTTTTTTCAGTTGTTAAGTAGAAGACCGATATTTGGAAAAAGTTAAAAAGGAACAAGAAAAACAAGAGGTATTTAGAATATTAAATCAATCAATGGGACATCTATAAAAAAGACTAAAGAGAAAATACTTCATCAAGACTGTATATTCCTGACATGATAACGAACTATATACTAACAATAACTCATGCTTATATGTTAGCGGGACATCTGATAATCAAAGACCGAGCATCAAGGAAATGTAAATGTTATAGCCTTACGAATGTATGATTACATTCTAAATCCTTCTGTGGTAGTGGAAATAGACCAATATTTTTTAAAAGTAAAAAGTGCTAGAAATCCCACTGTAAGCCAAGTTGAAATAGAAAAGTAGAAAGGGCAAATAAAAATAGGTTGTGGATCTCCTTCAAACTATGATTAGTACCACCAGAAAGACTAAGTTTCAGAATGTGCCAAATGTTTATTGAATAACTCTGTAAATGTAACGTTAGGAGAAACCCTCCATTTTTAATACAGTTATAAGAGAGACTACCAAACTTATTGTTAAATGAGATGAAATCCCTTTGTCAATCGCATTAAAAAATTGATAAGACTAATGAATGTATAAGAGTATTGCAATCAAAATAAAGATAGGTTCGGAAGTGTGTATTGAAAAATAATTGTGTCTCCCAAAATTAACGGACCTGAGAGTATTAAAAATATAGAAAACTATGATGCAAGCGCATTTAATAAAATTATGGGTATTATTGATAAAGAATCTATGGAGGCTTATAGAAGATTTAACCTTCACTTGTACCGAATACATTAATTTGGAATACTGATATCATAACGAAGACAGTAGAGCAAAATGGTTTATGCCTTTTATAGATGATGCATTGACTGTTATTGGGAGTAACAAAAGAAAACAGTTTTTTAAATGTAAATGATTGACTTCCTAAAATAGAAACTGGGTAAAAAGTTAAATTGCTGAAATAGGTTAATCAAGTCAACCTGAACATAACTACTAAAATTGAAGAAAAGAAAATATCTAAACAATTTAAGATGTAAAAATGCAAAAAGGTGAACATAGGAACATTGTTTGTTCAAAAGGTATTCTAAGTTCTGTCATAATTACACAAAAAATAGTGTACAGTAAATACAACATTTTAAGTTATATTTACCGCACACATGCCCTTTAAAAAATGAATAAAACAGTAAGTTTGGAAAACACAGGAAAATGAATTTTGCACTTGTAAATAACCAATGAATCTTCCTTTGAAAGAAGAGGCAATAGAAAGTGACAGAATAAAAAAAGTCTGTCAATGATTTTTCATGGTTACATGAATTGCTACTTAATAACATTAAGATGATAAGTTTTTGTAAATTTAATGTCATGATCTGCCTTTAAAGTCATTACAATAGAGAGGTGAAAATATCGTTTATGTGAGTCTATGGATATGAGTTATATGGTAATGAAACAATCTTCAATAGATTAAGTAGATTTGAAAACAAAGCCCTCAGAAGGATTTTGTGGGCTAAATGGCAAGACAGGATTAGTAATGAAACTGTAAGAGAAATTACTCGAGTGCCATTTGTGGATTATATGATGATTAGAGGTAGATAGAGATAATTTGGGCATGATCTTTACACTCCCAAAAGAGATTAGTTAACCAAAGTTATAACTGGGTTCCACCAGGCACTAGAAGAGTTGGAAGATCAAGGCTTATATTGCTGAGGACTATGAAGCATGAAGTAGATGATGAATGGAGCATTATTGAATCAAAAATTCAGATTATAAACGACTGGTGAGATATAACCGAGGCCCTTTGCGTCAATAGGAGTAGAAGGAGATGATGAAACAAACACAAACAGCTAAAGACATCCGGAGCCGTATTTCTATCATATAACCGAAGTTCGGTTGTCCGTAAAATATCTTTACTATCTTCCAAGATTGTGTCTTCATTATGTGATAATTGGGGTCTTGATTACAAAGAATTATGGAGCTAAAGTATGAAACTAAATTGGGAATGTTAAATGTAATAGAAACTATATTTTTTGTGCCGATCATATCCCGTTTTATAAACAAGATGTTGATTAATTTTATCTTATTTTTTTTTATTTATTTATTTATTTTTTTTTTTTTGCCTTTTTAATTTGTTTCCGATAATGTTTATCAACATGATGATGCATGTTGTAGTGAAATATATTTTTTATTAAGAAATGGAATAAAATTACTGTATTGTTGGTCATTACTTAATAGCCAGTATACTAATATTTGTTGCATGCTATTGTGTTTGATTATAGTTTCCAAATGAGTCATAGAATACATGGCCACCTGGTGTCATGAATACATTTATTTCATTAATTAACAAAGCGACAGTCATCGTTGATATATACTGATTTCGTGAACATTTATGTTAGGAAAGAGAGACACATTAGTAGAGAGAGTCAACCCGATTTGGCTATGTATGTTGATATCTGCGTTTCGTAAGCCAGGGGATTCTGAGCAATAGCATCAAAATAGCACACGATGAAATCCAGACGTCATATAGTCTGTTGATATTAAAAAGTTAAAAACCCAATCCATTTGTAGCTGGCAGAGAAATAAAAAGCTGAGGTCTAGACTTTATTTACTTGTATTATTAGAAACACAAGGAGGTAAACATCTCTTTGTGCTGGACGGAAGAGGAATCCACGTGTACAGGGACAACTTCTTTTTTGACATAAATCAATGTGATTCAACACAGCCTAGTGACAAGCCTCATATTGGAACACGCCCCAAACATAAACAGTATAAAAGAAGGTAGATTTGGACTAATGGGCTAGCTAAGTCTAGCATCAGCTGTTAGCTAAGAAGAAAGGTCTCCCCGACCTTATTATACCCAATCCCCTCGTGGTCAGGCATTCGCCAACTACAATCGTGTCCCCAGGAATGAACATTCACGCACCAAACAACAAAGTCACCCGGCTCTGAAATTGCTGCCATCCCGGACCATGTTGTCGATGGATCCTTTGATTCCTACCATCCATCATCACACAGAGAGAGAGAGAGAGAGAGAGAGAGAGAGAGAGAGAGCAGAATGGTTTAAATGTCACTCATGAAAGTCAGAGAGAAAGGACAGTGACATTGCCTTATTGAGCAGGACAACGCCCTACATACTTATGAATAGAGTCCAAACCCCTCTCCGACCAAGCTAGGACTAAAGAGGACTAGGCAGTGGCTGCTGATGACTCGGCAGAAAGACATATAGGAGACGAAATATCATTGGAAGGAGAAAGGATTAATGATGTAGAATCATTTAAATATATATGAACTATGAACTCTGAAACATGGTCTTTGGAACTGGAGTTTTATGAATCCCTCAACCCCCCATCCTTAGCTGACAAGGATGGTGAGGCTGCAGCGACGAAAGGAACTAACGAGTATGACTGGGACTCGAACTCCAGTCTGGCAGTCACCAGTCAGGGACAGTCCAAGTGCTTCTAATTCCACATATCAAGCCCAACTATTTTGTGTATCCATGCCTACGGGCTCGTGAATATTAAATTATATTGTTAAATTCCTTCCACAGTAGTTGCTCTTATAAAGTAATGATACTACACGGTACCATTTATTCTTCACTAATCTATTAAGTGGCTGATGAGATAAAGGTTTCCCACCATAAACACATAACGAATAGATGCCTAAATAATATTTAAAAAGGCTTCACTGGTAAAACTCAAAGTATGCAAAGCTTCACATATATAGACAGGCTCCATGGAAGAGAAACCCTGAGTCTCTTTAAGCATCTTCAATGACATTAGAAGGCTGTAATTGTCTACCCAATTGGCAGAGTAAAATACCCATCCAACTCTAAGGCTAACTGCGTAGAGTATCTTTGATTAAATGAGACAAGAGGAAGTCCCAACCGTATTAGAGTTGCAGTTCGGAGAAATTAAAATGAGTAACCCAACCCTTGCCAGTTCCAATAACAATTCCCACGATTTCTTGACTTTATATATTTTCCGATGATAATCATTTTGACCTTCAATAACCGAATGAATTAAATACAGATTATTGCATTTCATATAATGAAAATACTCTTCATGACAACATACACAAATATATTATACGAGCGCTGTAAAAGAAGATGTTGAAAAAAAAATAACATATATTGTCATGAATGCAATTTACATGATGTATCTGTGTTATATTTTGGCGGTGAGAATGGACATAGGTCTAAGGTAAAAAAAAAAATCGTGGTAATTTTCCATGTTCTTGTGTTTCCATTTTAGTGAATTATTTTATTGATAAAGTTTTCCAAACATGTATGAATCGAGCAGTCTTGCAAACATTCTGTGTAAAGTTCATTGAGTTTTACTCATGAAATCTCCTTCACCAATAAATGGATCGGTTGTTAGACCATCTTCTTCCGGTTTGTTTGTCCCTTTTCATACCTATTAATGATTTCTTTACTCCTCAAACTACTAATTTAGGTACTGGCTCAGGTATTTAATTATTTCTTTCGGCAAAATTACTTCTTTTATAACTATGGTAGAGCATTGTGTAGAGCGCCTCTGCAATTTTTGTCCCTCCATATCTTTTGTTGATAACATTCTCATTTTCCTCCTTTAAAGAAAATATCGTTTGGCACCTTGTTCCAAGA
>NC_090747.1:42798044-42803044 GCF_036898095.1 Palaemon carinicauda | reverse complement strand
TAGCCCAAGAGCTGTGCTTTTTCATTACTAGGTTTGGTTGGCCGAAAAATTTTGATAAGTGAAAAATGTCTTAAGATTATAATATAAGGTTGGGAAATCTTTCGCAAACTTCGATAAAAATTGAACAGTTTTCAGTAACCACATATAGGCCTTCAGCTAATGACTTAGTGAAATCGCATAATAGGGAAGTGATGTGAATTTTACGTTACAGAGCTGCTGGTAATCCACGTCATTGGCACGCAATGATTTCTACGGCTGATCTAGCTTTGAATATTGTATATAATGTTTCGCTCAGTGACACACCTTTCTTTTTAGTGTATTAACAAGATCCTGTGTTACCACTATATACGGTCCTGATTAATTCGCCATAGTTTCCAAATTATTCAATTGGGCAGTACTGAGTCTATATACTACATCTTTTAAGGAGAGTAATAAACACCACTGAAAGGTTTTTGTGAAGAGCTAATGAAAAACACAGCTTAAAGTATGACGGATGCTTCAAAACTGGACCAGTAAAGGAGTTTTTGAAATTATTACAACCAAGGAAACAAACTAGAACCAAAATATTTGGGTCCGTACCGAGTACCGATAGTTAAATATAACGCAGTTGTTATACATGTACCAACCGTGTGTTACACAATTGTACATAATTCCTTTTGCATATATTATGCTTGTATCTTCGCTCTTCCCTCACACTAAACGAACATGAAAATTCATGTCTGCTGTTTCCTCTGTAACATTATCTGTCTTGTTAACTTGTTATGTCCTGTTGCCTTGAGGTTTTGTATATAAATGAGAGTGTTCTATAACAATATAACTCAGTTGATTGCATCCTGCCTTTGAGTTCACAACCCTCACTCGGCACCGTCACATTGGTGACCCCGGAAGTCGACTCGCTCCCACTGCCTTCCACCCCCACCTCCCTCGCCCCTCCATCGTTGGTACTGTGACGGAGACGGACTCTACTACAGTAGTTGGCGCTGCTTGGTTTGAGCGCGCAGAAGTCCACTTTCGTATCAGGGGCGTGACTCGCTCAACCACCAAAGCGGATTATGTTCTCGCGGCGATACCCGAGGACACCATCCCAGAAATATCCGACTGGCTTTGTGAACAAGGAGACACCCCAATAGCGTATGACGCCCTCAAAACATACCTTCTGCAGCAGTACTCGCCGTCGCCAGCCGCCTGTATAGCAAAGCTTTTTCAGCTCTTGCAACAACCGTTGGGGGACCAAAGGGCTTCGCTTGCCCTCAGGGAAATGACCAGTATCGCTCGCCTTCAACCTACCGCAGACGGCTCTCCTCGTGAGGTGAACCGACTTCGTGCTCTTTGGATATGCCGTTTACCCGAACCTGTACACGCTGCCATACCCGATGTCGATAGTTTACCCATAAAGGACTTGATGACCAAAGCCGACGCCCTTATGGACAGCCACTTCAAGACCTCCATCAACGCCTCCACCCCTGACGACAAGGATGCCTATTCAACGTCAACCGAAGCTGACATGAATGTCGTAAGACATACACGCCTACCCCGTGACGTGCCGAAGCGGCGACAAAGCCGCCCACCACCCACCAATCGCTCGCGCCCCAACGAACGACTTCTACAGCCACTTACTACCTCCCATCCGCCGCAGTTTTGCTACTACCACTTCAGATTCGGGGCAACCGCGAAGAAATGTGCCAAAGATTGTCAGTGGCCAAAAAACGTGTAAGTAGGCCATCGCTTGTGGCGGTGGCCTCCCATGTTTCTAATCTTTTCTTTTTACAGGATGCAGGAACGGGCGTGTGATTTTTGGTAGACACGGGTGCTTGTCGTTCTCTTTTGCCAAAGAAACTCTTCAAGGCACGACGTAGTCTGTCTACATCTGCCGACGTACGCTTGGTAGCTGCCAACGGATCTGCGATACCCACCTACGGTTACGAGAACCTCACATTATCGTTCGGAAACAGTAAATTCAATTGGAAGTTTCTCGTTACTCACGTCACAATGCCAATCCTCGGTGCGGATTTCCTCTCTCATTTCAACCTTCTGGTCGATGTCGCCCACCGACGATTGGTCAACGCAGACTCGTACTTGTCGACACCTCTTCAACCCGCCCCCTCTAACCTCGCTCTCCACATCAGCGCACCCACGGATGCCTACGCCCACCTCCTCTCGTCGTACCCGGAAGTTTTCCGTCCAGAACTTCGCCAAACGCCCACGGTTCCTGCCAAGCACGGTATTTATCACCATATCTAGACTACGGGACCCCCAGTCTTTGCAAAATTCAGACGTCTGGCACCGGAACGATTGGCAGCCGCCAAACAGACGTTCACCGAAATGGAGAAAATGGGCCTTTGCCAAAAGGCTTCCAGCCCATGGTCGTCACCCTTACACATCGTTCTGAAGAAAGACGGCTCCCTCCGTCCGTGCGGGGATTACAGGCGCCTGAACATGCAAACTGAACCGGATCACTACCCCCTCCCAAACATTGCCGATGTGACCTCCTACCTGCACAAAGCGAAGGTTTTCTCTACGCTCGACCTCCTGAAGGGGTATTATCAGGTGCCTATGAACCCAGAAGACATCCCCAAGACCGCCATCACCACTCCGTTTGGTACATACACCTTCAATTACTCCTGTTTTGGCCTTCGTAATGCTGGGGCAACGTTTCAACGTCTCATGGATGGCATCTTAGGGGACCTCCCTTTCTGTGTATGTTATTTGGATGACATACTTGTGTTCTCCTCCTCAAAAGAGGAACACCTCCGTCACCTGCGCATCGTGCTCCACCGCCTGCAACAAAACGGCCTTGTAGTCCGGTATGACAAGTGTACCTTTGGCGCCAACGAAGTGTTGTTCTTATGACACCGTATCACTTCTGAAGGAGTCCATCCCCTCCCTGAGAAGGTAGCAGCAGTTCAGAATTTCCCCGCGCCCTCGACCGTCAAAGCTCTGCAGGAATTCTTGGGCATGATTAACTACTATCACCGTTTTCTGCCAGCCATTGCGGCCACTCTTGCTCCCCTATACGCCTACCTCAAGGGCAAGCCAAAGGACCTGAAGTGGGGTCCCCTTCAAGAAGCAGCCTTCTGCAATGCAAAGAAGGCCCTATCAACTGCTGCGGCTCTCACTTTTCCTATCCCACACGCCCCTCTCCTTCTCTCCACCGATGCCAGCGACGTCGCTATTGGTGCAGTTCTCGAGCAGGTGGTCAAAGGCTCGCCTCGCCCATTGGCCTTCTTCAGCAGAAAACTGTCCAAGGCAGAATCGGTTATTCTACCTTCGATCGAGAATTGCTGGCGGTGCACTTGGCTGTCCGTCACTTTTGCCATTTCTTAAAAGGTACGCCGTTCGTCATTCGCACAGACCACATGCCTCTGGTGCACGCCTTCACTCAACAGTCTGACGCCTGGTCCGCCCGTCAACGCCGACATCTCTCCGCCGTGGCTGAAAACAATTGCACCCTCCAATACGTCCCTGGGAAAATGAATCCCGTTGCCGATGCCCTGTCATGAAACATGTTGGCTGCCGTTCAACTGGAATTGGATTACAACGCCCTGGCTGAAGCCCAACGACAGGATCCAGAAAATCAAGCATGTAGGACATCCTGCACATCCCTCCGTTGGGAAGATTTTCCCCTCGAAGACTCCAACACCACCCTCCTCTGTGACGTCAGTACTGGTAGACCACGACCTTGGATTCCTGCTCCCATGCGCCGACAAGTGTTTGATTTCATTCACGGCCTTTCACATCCCTCGTGCCGTTCTACTGCACAGCTGCTGAAGGCAAAGTTCATTTGGCACGGCATTTCTAAGGATGGTAAGGATTGGGTCCGCGCCTGTACTTCTTGCCAAACTTCCAAAGTACATCGACACGCGGATTCAGGAGTGGGCACCTTTCCTCAACCTCAACGTCGTTTCGCACACATTCACGTTGACGTTGTAGGCCCCCTACCCACATCACAAAGACATCGTTACCTGTTTACCGTCATTGACCGCTCCACTCGTTGGCCTGAAGCCATTCCCATGGAAACTGCAACGTCCGCCTCATGTACATCTGCCTTACTCTCTGGATGGATTTCAAGATTTGGTATCCCTGAGCATATTACTTCTGACAGGGGAACAACTTTCACCTCTCAATTGTCGACGTCATTAGCGAATCTCCTGGGCATCACCCAACATCAGACAACGGCCTACAACCCCGCTGCCAATGGAATGGTTGAACGTTTTCATCGCACCCTCAAAGCAGCTTTGATGTCCCGCTGCAAGGATTGCAACTGGTTTACTCAGCTTCTTTGGGTCCTCCTGAGACTAAGGACCACTCCTAAAGACGCCCTCGACGTCTCGGCAGCTGAAATGGTGTATGGCGACCTGTTGGTCGTCCCTGCCGAATTTTTTCCTTCTACAACCTCCTCTCCAGCGCATACGTCACGTCGTGGGGAAATTTACTCCATGCCGCCAGACTTACAAGCCCCCAGCGAAGCATCACATACCAACGGACTTGCACTCTGCAACGCATGTCTTCCTGCGCAACGACACTAGCAAGCCACCACTAATGCCCCCTTACACGGGCCCTTTCCTTGTGATCCGACGCAGTCCGAAAGCATTCCTACTAAACATTCGGGGCAAAGAAGACTGGGTCTCCATTGATCGTCTAAAACCTGCTTATCTTCTGCCAGATGACCCGCCTACAGTTCGCCTCTCCAGATAAGGGCGCCCTATTTAACATATACAGTATGTCATTTTTAGGGGGGGAGCCATGTACCAACCGTGTATTACACAATTGTACATAATTCCTTTTGCATATATTATGCTTGTATCTTCGCTCTTCCCTCGCACTAAACGAACATGAAAATTCATGTCTGCTGTTTCCTCTGTAACATTGTCTGTCTTGTTAACTTGTTATGTCCTGTTGCCTTGAGGTTTTGTATATAAAGGAGAGTGTTCTATAACAATATAACTCAGTTGATTGCATCCTGCCTTTGAGTTCACAACCCTCACTCGGCACCGTCACAT
>NC_090747.1:42796773-42798021 GCF_036898095.1 Palaemon carinicauda | reverse complement strand
CAATAAGAAGAAAAAGATTAAGTTTGCGTACTTTAAATTGAGTGACACAGAACGTCAAGCGACATTGACGTCATGAGAACGTCTAGCGACTTTAGCGTCATATATAATCATCGACGATTGCTGAAATTTAAACAAAAGGGTGATGTCGATGGAAAATGATGTAGCCAGTATTTTGTATATAATTTCTCGTCATAGAACCAAGTTCATATCATTTCAATGACATTATCATCCATTGTCATAAATAAGAGAAACTAATTTATTGAGAAAGTCTTTTAGGATTTTCGGTGATCGGTCTAATCTGAAGAAGTGATTCATTTCTTTCATTCTACTTTGTTTCGAGTATTGTTCTCTTATCTGGTCTTCAGCTGCGGATTTTCTTCTTAATTTGTTAGACAGAAACTTATGGTCTATTAATTTTCTTATTACTGATCTAGATATCAATCTCTGGCACCCTCGTCCTACTAGTTCGTTATGCATTGTGCAAAGGATCATAACTCTGACCATCCTCTGCATTCAGTTCTTCCCGGACAACCCTCCTGTAATACTAGGCAGGCAGTTAATCCTATTAGTTAGGCCTCCTCCATCATGAGGCTCAATAATACACAGTGTTTTAGAACTTTTATTCCAGCTATGACCAAGTTGTGGAATGATCTTCTTAATCACAAGTTCAAACTTGCAGCAAATGTTTTCATGTTGAACAGGCTGACATAAGTCTTTTTTTCTAGGTATTTTATTATTGTTCATATTTACTCACATAGTTTATTTTTGGCCTCTTTTCTCTACTTCACTGAGCTAATTTTTCTTGTTGGAGTCTTTGAGCTTGTAGCATCTTACTTTTCCAACTAAGGTTGTAGCTTAGGTGATGATAATAATAATAATAATAATAATAATACTAATAATAATAATAATAATGATAATAATAATAATAATAATAATAAGAAGAAGAAGAAGAAGAAGAAGAATTTGGTGCTCTCTATAATAATTTATCCATATCTATTGCTCCGATTTACGAGAATCACTTTTTTCAGCTTTCTTTTATAGTAATAATCTTTAAACTTTCCCTTTGGTGTCTTGAATGTCTCTTTGCTATCACCCTTCAACGCTATCAACCTTTATTCACATTATTTATGACCTAATTACTAAATCTGTAGTCGGCTGAAATTTCTACCACACCTAAACCTATGATTACTTCATTACGAAACTCCAGATATTCATAAAAAACATAGTAGAATTAATTAAAATGAATTA
>NC_090747.1:42776773-42784273 GCF_036898095.1 Palaemon carinicauda | reverse complement strand
TCAGAGAGGCCTCTTCTTTAATTTGCTTTCGTATCCATGTTGCTTCTTTTCTGCTTATTAGTTTTATTCCCATCATTATCCTCTCCTTAGCACTTTGAATTGTAACTAGCTTATGATAAAAGTTTCTGATGCGAAAATCAATACTGGTTGGACCATACATACAAAGTTTGATGAGGAATATTCGTGACATTCTCTTCGTAGGAGATGCACAAATATCAAGTTTAGCATCACAGTATATTCAACAAAGACATCTAGTTTAAGCAAGGGACAAAAATAATATTCATAAAATATCCAGCCTTATGAGATAATAAGTTTTGAATTTTGATTTCATGTATAAACTAATTTAAACTAGGTCATGGATATATTAAACAGATAAACACATTTGTGAAAAAAAAATCGAGATAAAATATAAAGTTAAGTTGAAAGAAAAAAGAATTTAGGTCATGTTATCATTTGAAATCTTTTCTGTATCTACATAATTCATTATCTGCTATCTAAAAAGGTGCGCTGGGGTTTAAAAAAATATATGCTTCTTCATTTACAAAAACTGAGAGATTTAAAGATCCTGATTCACGGAAGATAAATGGTATGCTAGTAAAGGTGGAAACGAATATTCCCTTTTGTTTTCTAATCTGTAACATATTGCATTGTTTGCGTACCTGGAAAAAAAACTATATTTTTCCTCACACAATGTAGGCATTTATATTTTTGAGGAATAAGTTGTTTTCTAAGAACACTACCCCAAGGAACACTAGATATCAAATTCATATACTCACTATGGTGTCAATTAACAACAACTCATTGCAATTTATTGCTTAATACACAATATTTAGACAGAAATAACACCGGAACCTCAATAATACAATAACAAATGATACACACTCACTCTTAAACTCCCTGCAAAAGAAAACAATTACACAATTAAAGAAAGGTCATCAACACATGGATACTAAAAGGAGAGAGGGTCCAGAAAGGAGAAGGCCAAGGAAAAGTAAGACCATCCTAGCAAATACAAACTAAATATCCCTAACAAATTCCTCATACACTTCTAGGGGTCTCCTCAAAGAGGACAATAAACTCCCCGGCTGGAGGCTTATTCCGGGTGGCAGGAAACAAGGATCCAAGACAATGGTGTTGAATGCTCCAATAATGCAGACCGCCCAGGAGTGCAGGTCTTGGGCCCAGCACACAAATATAATAATCAAAATCTTTACCTTGGGGCAGAGAGGTCCCCTTGGCTTTTACTGAACCAAGGGCAGTACACAAGGAGTAGAATAAAAAATCCTTGATGCAGAGCGAGGATATCCTAGAAAAGCTAAACAGCTTCACAACGTAGCTCTGCAATGGCGAGGAATGAATATAGATCCAACAGCAATTGTCGTGCCCTTCAAGGTTGGAGGCTAAGAAACCCACTGAGGCCAACTCCTCCAAGCGAAACCCTCCATACCTCGGATAATGAAGGAGAGCTGCCACGTAACCAACACAACTTGAAAATATAAAATAGTCGTTAGCCAATAATAAACACCAAGATAACCTACGGTGAGGAGACAAAAAGCTAATAAAGAAAGAATACAACCCTTCTATACTTAACATTAAAAGTCTAAAAAATTAAATAATTCAGAAATTAATGACAACTAAGTTACACTAGTCCACTGGAGAACATAGATCGCAGGCATGTCCTTCCAATTGCATCTGTTTATGGTCTTTTTGTGACATTCCACAGCCACAAACTTCTTTATTTAGTCATCCATCGTTTTTTTTTCCTTCCACTGCTTCTCTTAATACCTTAATTGACCTATTCTCTTATTTTTAATATACATATATTGTCTGTCATTATCATTCTGCCATGTCCATGTCCATTTCTTTACATTTTGTCAGAGAGGCCTCTTCTTTAATTTGCTTTCGTATCCATGTTGCTTCTTTTCTGCTTATTAGTTTTATTCCCATCATTATCCTCTCCTTAGCACTTTGAATTGTAACTAGCTTATGATAAAAGTTTCTGATGCGAAAATCAATACTGGTTGGACCATACATACAAAGTTTGATGAGGAATATTCGTGACATTCTCTTCGTAGGAGATGCACAAATATCAAGTTTAGCATCACAGTATATTCAACAAAGACATCTAGTTTAAGCAAGGGACAAAAGTAATATTCATAAAATATCCAGCCTTATGAGATAATAAGTTTTGAATTTTGATTTCATGTATAAACTAATTTAAACTAGGTCATGGATATATTAAACAGATAAACACATTTGTGAAAAAAAAATCGAGATAAAATATAAAGTTAAGTTGAAAGAAAAAAGAATTTAGGTCATGTTATCATTTGAAATCTTTTCTGTATCTACATAATTCATTATCTGCTATCTAAAAAGGTGCGCTGGGGTTTAAAAAAATATATGCTTCTTCATTTACAAAAACTGAGAGATTTAAAGATCCTGATTCACGGAAGATAAATGGTATTCTAGTAAAGGTGGAAACGAATATTCCCTTTTGTTTTCTAATCTGTAACATATTGCATTGTTTGCGTACCTGGAAAAAAAAACTATATTTTTCCTCACACAATGTAGGCATTTATATTTTTGAGGAATAAGTTGTTTTCTTAATATTTTTCTTTTATTATTCCGCATAACTTAGTTGTATTTAAATTCTTTTTTTTTTTCGATTTTATAATTATTGCTCTAACTGGTGGTTATATATTACTAAACTTAATTTGTTCAATATCCAATGAAAGATTTTTTCCCTTTCATCGAATATTGTTAATATTGTAGTTGGAATGGAGAGAATGAATAAGTTGACATATTAGTAATAAACAAAAATGAGTAATTTAAGATATAAATAGGAAGATATTGTTGAAGAGAACTGAAGCTTTTTACTCTGATCAGCAACAGTTATATTATAGAAGTCAGATGTGTTCCATGTTTTATTATACTTCTACAAATATTAATTGATGATATTAGTTGTTTATGTATTTTGTTTTCAGTTATAGGACACAGAGATACGATTCTGATGATAGAAGAAATCAGTCCAATTCACTAGAACTCCTACATTCTTTGATATAATGAAAAAAAAAAGAAATAAATAAACTACAATATAAGTAATGAACAACTAAAATTAGATATTTCAACAACATTAACAACCGAAAATAGATTTTTTCCGCATATACATTATATAAAAATATATAAAAAAAAACAAGAAAAAGAGACAAAAACATATGATAGTGTATTTCAATTGTAATAAAAAAAAGAGAAAGACGGTATGGCACTACTCCAGACTAGGGAACATTGGTTTAATTTTGGATTGTCCTCTCAGAAGAGCTGCACAGTAAAGCTAAAGAGTCTCTTCTAACGTTACCAAGAGGAAAATGGACACTGATCAATACATTGCAGTACCAAACCCCTTGAGCAAAGAAGAATTGTTTGGTAATCTGCATGTTGCCCATTGTATAAGGACAGAGGGGAAGTTGGAAAGAATAGGTGTATTTGTAGGCAAAAGGGAAATTAGCTGTAACCATAGACAGGAATTCAATGTAGTACTGTCCGGTCAGTCAAGGACTCAACAAATCCCTAGCGGTAGAATCTCAAATGGTATAGGGTAGGCTCCGGGTTGAGAGGGTGCTAATTGTAAAAATATTTGCCAAAAATACACTAATCAAGACAGGCTAATGAAATTTTGAGGCATTATTAGCACTATAATAAGGCATATCCTCTGTAAGTTTTATCATCCTACAGGGAAAATAAAGGATTTTATGAATAAAAATGTGAAAATTGGAGCTAGCGACTTAAAGTTGTTTGGTGACCAGTGAGAAACTAATGTCTTGAATTGAAATTCGCTTTGTAATTATGTTTGTTTATCCATATGGAACAAGCAGACCAAGTTTTATCAAAATCGAACAGTAAATAAGCACACAGAAAGAAAAAAACGAGGAGGTTAGGTTAGGTTAGGTAGTGATGGTGATGGAGGGATACCTAGAAATAAATATTCACCAAAAATTAAAATTTCGATTTAGGGAAAAAACCTTTTGTGTTTTTCTAGGTATTATGTCACTTAATGGCCTAAAACATCTAAATATTATATTACTTAAGGCATAAGAGCAGGACAAGCAAAGAAATACACCCCTCTCCCGAAAAAGAAAAAACGAGAAATATTTCTTTGCTTGTCCTGCTCTTATGCCTTAAGTAATATAATATTTAGATGTTTTAGGCCATTAAGTGACATAATACCTAGAAAAATACAGAAGGTTTTTTCCCTAAATCGAAATTTTAATTTTTGGTGAATATTTATTTCTAGGTATCCCTCCATCACCATCACTACCTAACCTAACCTAACCTCCTCGTTTTTTTCTTTCTGTGTGCTTATTTACTGTTCGATTTTGATAAAACTTGGTCTGCTTGTTCCATATGGATAAACAAACATAATTACAAAGCGAATTTCAATTCAAGACATTAGTTTCTCACTGGTCACCAAACAACTTTAAGTCGCTAGCTCCAATTTTCACATTTTTATTCATAAAATCCTTTATTTTCCCTGTAGGATGATAAAACTTACAGAGGATATGCCTTATTATAGTGCTAATAATGCCTCAAAATTTCATTAGCCTGTCTTGATTAGTGTATTTTTGGCAAATATTTTTACAATTAGCACCCTCTCAACCCGGAGCCTACCCTTAACGAATAGTTCATACAAACATAAAGATTAGCAATTTTGCCAATGAGTTGTTTTCTCGACATTTTCCAGTCTTATGTGCTCTTTTATATAAGTTTCATAGAGATTTAAAAAATTTGAGTAAACTTAAAGATGTTTAGTATTCTGTAGTCCTTATAATTGTATTAAGTTTATATGATAATGACGTTTTATATAAAGGTATTGATATATGGGATAAGTATATATTAGTTTCGAAGGGAATTATGTAAAGTTGATTTCATGGATTCTGAGAATACAGCCTAATATCTTGGACATGTTAAATGTTGTTTTATGAACACTCCATATAAAATCTAGAAAGCGAAGCCCACATCATTAAAAATTATAACAAGAAGGGAAGTGTGACTATAAGCAATGAAAATAATTCTACTCTAGAGTAATGCATAATTATATGAGTTTCGTTTTTCCTAACTTCTTTTATATAGTGGAAGACCCGACAATTGCTTAAAATAAAATTCCTTCCGTCATTGTCTAGTAAATGGAAAGATATCATTTATTCCTATTTTCTTTATATCTTATAAACTTCTAGAGTATATATATATATATATATATATATATATATATATATATATATATATATATATATATATATATATGTATATATATATATATATATATATATATATATATATATATATATATATATATATATATATATATACATACATATATATATATATATATATATATATATATATATATATATATATATATATGTATATATATATATGTACATATATATATATATATATATATATATATATATATATATATATATATATATATATATATATATATATAAACGATAAATCGGTAGAATGTGCGATGTTTCAAGATGACATCAGGCCGGGAGGAAAAAGGAAACGAATATTTGACAAGCACTTCAGTGTTATTATTACACCTCTTCGCGGTTTTCATTTACACACACAAGTGAAGTAACTGTGAATGTCAATCGATTTCTTTTTTATTCTGATTCCAGTTCGAAGGATTTTTTTTTTTAAATAATATTATTTTGTGAAGCTTTAAGATTTCGTCTTTGTAAATATTCTGTTTCGTTTCCTTTTGCGCTGCTTCTCCATTTGACGCACCTGACTACAACAGCCTTTTTATTCTTCAGCTTTATTCCATTTTATTTTCTTTTGTTCACTTCTTTTTCCTTTTCATTTTCACCCATATGACTTTAGAACACTAAGCCTATGTAACCTCTTTAAATAACTTTTGTAAAATACGTTGGAGTTATAGTGATACAAAATAATCAAATATTTTCTAGCATAATTGGATTGAAAAATAATATTCCTTTCAATAATTTTTGTGATATTCTTTCCAGCTCCTATATTGTAATATATTTTTGTGAAACTTTCACATTTTGCCTTTTTTAGTATTCGTTATTATTTCCTTTTCCTCTGCATTTTTGTTCCACGCACCTGTTTACAACAGCCCTTTTGATAATCAACTGTATTCCATTTTATTTTCATTTGCTCACTTCCTTTTCCTATTCATTCTCACCCCTATGGCTTCAGATCACTGAGACTATGTAACCCATGTAAATTACTCTTGAATAAATACGTTTGAATTATAGTGATACAAGTTTATTAATTATTTAATGGTCTAAATTTTATTGAAGTGAAATATGAAAACATTCTATAATTCTAAAATGCAGCAAAAATTGAGAACAAACTTCATAGTTAAGAAACAAAACTGAGATTTTCGACATCAACAATGACTAAAGTCTCTCCTAAAAAAGTCACGTCAAGTTCAAGGAAAGGCAGATTAATAACGTTTTCCCTCAAAACTTTAAAATATTGCATACAAATATATATTATAAAGTTATAAAAAAAACTCACAGATTAACTATCTCCAGAAGGTAGTATGTCTGTAACAATTGCATTCTATCAGTAATGAAGTTTGGATTTTCATTCAGTCAATCAACCATATTTGATCCATGTATCATCCGTTGCATGGTGTTTCTATTATCTCCTACTCTACCAGTCTTGTAACATTACCTAATTTGTTTAAAGATAATCTTTCCGGTGAAGATATCATTGGTTAAAAAATATATTAATATCAGTATACATAAAAAAGAAAAAAAAAATACATTTCACCAAGGAAATAAAAGTATAAGGAAAATCCCGGATGATTGTTCGATTATGTCTGTTTAGATCAATATTGTCCAATGTTACAAACTGTTCCAAAATAAAAATATTTTGTGTGCCCTTACATATCAGGATTATTTATATTTCAACTCGATGCAATGAACACTATATATATATATATATATATATATATATATATATATATATATATATATATATATATATATATATATATATATATATATATATATATACATATATATATATATATATATATATATTTATATATATATATATATATATATATATATATATATATATATATATATATATCTATATATAAAATATATATATATATATATATATATATATATATATATATATATATATATATATATATATATGTATGTCTATGCACATACACTAAACTTGAGACTATTATTACATCTATGTATGCGACAGTCCAAAAAAGGTAGATGTAATAATAGTCTCAAGTTTAGTGTATACAGAAAGCCAACGAATATCTCGGCATATGTCCATTATTACTCAAACCAAGGCAACAAAGTTAAGAAATCTGTATCTACTTCCATGTTTTTAAGAGCATTTCGAGTCTGCAGCCCTGAATATATTGATGACGAAATAAATGGTATTAGAGCAATAGGTAAAAAACTAAAGTATCCTGAAATTGTGTTAGATGATGCCCTA
>NC_090747.1:42756773-42764273 GCF_036898095.1 Palaemon carinicauda | reverse complement strand
GTTCTACTTCTGGACCTAGTATAGGTTAGGATGTGGAATTGACTCAGCCCCTTGCCGGCCGGCAGAGCTGCTGGCCGGCAAGGGTCTTATGTTTTCGAGTGCTGCCCGGACCTCTCTTGGTCCCTCATCCATGCCTGCCGGCAGAGCCGGACGGCATGGGTCAAGGAAGCCTGAATTAGTTTCTCCCCTTCCTTATATGCACTCTTTCGGTTGCCGGGCTTGGAGGTTGTGTACACTCTTATCCCGGCATCCATTCTATTTTTCTTCTAAGTGCTGTACCTGTCCCGGCTGCCGGCCTATGAGGCCGGCAGCCAGGCAGGTGTAGTCCTCTGGTTCTTTTGCTGCCGGCTGGCATCGGTCTTGTACCTTTGCCGGCCGGCTTATGTCAGCCCTTGTCTGCCGGTCACCAAGAGTGTGGCCGGCAGCTGGGTACTACCTTGTGTAGTTGCTGGCCGGCAGCCATTGCCGGCCAACACTGGCTGTTACCGGCCGGCAGTTGCTGCCGACCGGCACAGGCATTTGAACCAGAGTGCTGCCGCCCTATAGCTGTTAAGTAGTATACTTTAAAGATAGTTGTGGTGTGTGCCGGCCGGCAAAGGCAGGCCGGCACACATCCCCCTATACTGTACTAGTATTCTTCTGTATAGCATATACAGTAAGAGGAAAACTATAGTAAGGGTTTTGGTACAGCACTGTGTCTTCTAACACTATTGTGTTTTCTTGCACGCCCCTTTGCTGTTGCCCTCAGATAGGAAGCTGAGTTCTTCCCTGTCTATTATCCAGGATTTTAAAATCATTGCTTAGGTGTGAGCTCCACCTGTTTCCTCTGGAAACCTTGCATTGGTTACTCTAGAAGAGATAAACCATTTTTGATTTTATTATCTATAAGGCTGCAACAATGGGTTGTGAGGGAAACACAAGTGTGTGTCTTTCCTTTATGAATTGTTATGCTATACTATGCATATCCAGTGATACATAGTTCACTTGATACTCATGGAAATTTCTTCTCTTTACAGGAGGACCCTCCGAAGTGCGGAAATGTTTTCTGCAATGTCCGCAGCAAGAACCTCTGCGGACATGAGTGTTGTAGGAGACATGCAGCATGCGCTGTCTCCAAGGATGATCTCCAGTATTGGGACCCCCAGGTATGTACTGTATGCACTAACCTGATTACTGAGGCTTTTGATTCCCCTAGAACGGCGGAATCAAGGGATATAGCAAGGGAAAAGCTTCGTACTTGGGTAAGGGGCTTCAAGAAGAACACCTCTGGCCCTTATCTTCCAAGTGAGAAGATGAGGGCGTATCTTTTTCCCCAGGCATCAGCTGATGCAGTGATTCCCCAGCCTCAAGAGGAGATCCCTCAAGATCAAGTCCAGGTGGACGTGGAAGTCGCAGTTGCGATGCAAGACATCCAGTTAGATGACAGGATGTCTGACCTGGACGAACGTTTGGAACAAGACCTCCTGGCAGAAGGTCAGGATGAAGTTCAAACCCCGGATGTCGTAGAGGATGAGGTCGACGAGGTGTCGGCTATTCTGGTTCAGATTCCGGATCCTATCCCTGCTCCCTCTTCACTTGGCTGATACATTCAGCCTCCTGAAGAGACCGCCGCCACCGCCGCCGCCGCTTCCGCCGACGCCGCTTCCGCCGATAAATCGCCGAATTCGCCGACGTTTTTCGCCGATTTTTCGCCGAATTCGTCGCCGATTTTTGCCGTTTTTTCGACGATTTTTGTTGCAGTTCTTGCTGTATTGACAAGGGCCTTGCCCCTGAATTGGCTGTAATCAGCCCCCTCATAGAAGGGAATATAAATTGACAATATAGGCTAAGCTTTGCCTCCACCTACATAATTTTCACTTACTAATAGATCCTCCTGTGGAAAATCTGGTAGCCGT
This sequence comes from Palaemon carinicauda, assembly GCF_036898095.1. Lineage (NCBI taxonomy): Eukaryota > Metazoa > Arthropoda > Malacostraca > Decapoda > Palaemonidae > Palaemon > Palaemon carinicauda. The sequence continues at coordinate 42,762,378 of NC_090747.1, read as the reverse complement.
TGTGGTCTTAAAACTCCAGTAGAAGCAGGGCCAAAGGGACAAAAACTCCCACTCTCGCTGTCTGTGGCAAGTGGCATAGGGCTGTTAGGCTTGGCGCCTATAAGCCAAGTTGTTTGATAAATAATAGGTTATTATTCTTGGTAACTGGCGAAATAAGCCAGTATTCAAATAGGGTCAGGAATCAGCTCAAATAAAAACTTTTAGGTTTTCACTGAGTTTTGCTTATTACCCCCAACCTCCCTACCTGCAGGAATAGACTGCTGGGCCGTCTTAGTGCGTGAACGCAGTAAGAAGGCTCCCCAACAGCTATTTGTGTAGGCTAGTACTTAGCTAAAAAGAGTTAGTTTCAGCACTGCTCTAGCAATAGGTTAGTTAGCATACCCCCCATATAACTAACGAATTTGTGTTTCATTTTCAGATTCTGTAATTCATTCTTATAACTCCTACTATAACTTTGCTTGGGGCCCTAGGGCTTAAAGGGTTGGACAACCCCACCAGGCACACTGTCTGTCTCTCTATATGGTCTCTGATCATATACTCACACATCTTGAAAAAAAGGACTTATCCTGGAATGAACTTTATGAGATCGTACTAGAAGCTCTAGGAACTGGTGAAATGGAGATGGACCCCGACCTGCAACCCCTACTAACCGAACTGGATAAGGAAGCCGAACAGGAACTGATGGACAAAGAACAAAAACGAATGGAACAGGACCAGGACCAAACAAACCGGAAGAGGACCAACGACAACGACTCTGATGGAGAAGGAAACCTACCTTGGCAGGAAGTAAGGAGAAAAAAGAAACTTCCTAGAAGGAGCCAACCAGGGAATGATGTACCCACCCAGCAAGGAAACCTCACCGCAGGAAGCAGCAACCAGCCTGCTAGGGAAAATAAGACCTATTTTTTTAGGGTCTTAGCTGCTAACCCATCAGAGGCCTTCAAGGCTATTGCTGCCTTTGAAAGCAAACACAAAAACATTCAGATGATTGCCAAACCAAACAGGCAAGGACAGTGGACCATATCCACCAAGGACACAAGAGCACTGATAACCTTAAGAAGCACCTCAGACATTAAGCTATTGGAGCTTAAAGAAGAGGAGAAATTAAAAAAAGCAGTTGTGGTTGGCTACCCAACTGATATGATGGAAATCCACCTAGTTAAATTACCCAATATCACTGCAGCAGAACGGATGAAGAACAAGGCAGGCTTCCTTACAAAAGCCATACTGGTGACATTTAAGGGTCCACACCCACGAAGAGTCGACCTAGGCATCTTCGGCAGCTTCAGGGTCAACAAATACTACCCAGATCCCCTCAGATGTTACAACTGCCAGAAGTATGGGCATCACAAGGACCAATGCCAAGCAAAGGTCCCTACCTGTGCTGTCTGCAGCCTTAAGCACCCCACACAGGAGTGCATTGACAAGAAGGCTGCTGGAATACCCACAGTCAAAAAGTGTTCAAATTGCAAGAAAGGGCATACTGCAATGGCCTGGGGATGCCCTGAAAGAGTGGCAAGGGTAATTGCTGCCCTCCCCAAAGACAAAAGGGACCCATCAAGAGGAAGAGCGGCCCCCAAACCTCTACCAAGGAGGAGATTCTACACTCAGGAGGAGTTAAGAAGGCACTCCAACTCCAGAACCAACACCAGATCAGTCTCAAAACCCAGAGCCAGATCTACCTCCAGGGTTCCAACTGAAGGACCAAAGCCACTACCCAGGACCATCTTCATTAAGACCACGGTCCTAAAGGATAAATTGACCGAACTAGTCACACAGGCCGTGACTGGAAAAATCAATGCTGAATCAATAGCAACCAGCATTGAACAAGTCCTAAAAGACTGGCTCTCCAGGAATAAGTCCTCCCAATCCCCCTCTCTTGCTATCCAGGAGATCACTTCTCACTCCTCACCAACCACACCTACCATTCCATCACCTCAATCACCCGTACCTTCCACATCCTCTACTTCAGTCCCCGCACCTATTATACCACTCACCCCATCCATCATCCCATCATCCACACTCACCCCATCCACCTCATCCACTTCATCCTCCGAGGTCAAGGCAATTGCCTTTGCCCCTAGGGACCCTAGACAGTACTCTTCAACCTACACCATGGAGTAAGAGTTCTAAACTGGAACTCAGCCGGTGTTAGATCAAAGATCTCCTCCCTAATTGCAGTATGCAAAACTGAGAATGTAGATGTCATCCTGCTACAAGAAACCAATCTTCCAGCAGGAAAGAAACTAAAAATCCCAGGCTACAATGCCTACATCGCACCACAGATAGGTACAGACAGAGGCCTAGCTACATTAGTTAAAACTAGCATACCAACAACAAGGTTACACAACCCTATTCCCTGTGGCACCAACATAGAGACACTAGCAGTAACAATAACATTACTGAATAAAAAAATAGACATATACAACCTATACAGAAAATTACATAGGGAGGATACAGGAGAGTTACAACTAACTCAACTCTTTGCTCACACAGAAAGAACACCAACAATTATCTGCGGGGATTTTAATGCACATCACCCCATACTATTATCCCCATCAAGAACAAACCCCTCAGGGGAACACATAGCTTTCGCCCTGGATGAATTTGAGGGAGTCTCCCTCCTAAACACAGGGCAACCTACACACATAAGAGGTGGAAGACTGGATCTGACTTTTGCCACAACAGCCATTAGACACCTAACCAAGTGGCAAGTACACTCAACCCTGATAAGTGATCACTTTGCCACAGTGACAGAATTGGACTTACAACAACTACCTCCAATCCCACCACCCCCACCAAGATGGAACCAGGACCTAGCAGACTGGGTCTGCTTTCAAACAACCATAGAGGAATGGGCAATCAGCTACGCTCCTCCAGAGGACATAGATCAACTAGAAAAAGACCTAGTTGAGGCCTTTCACAATGCAGCCAACAGAGCTATGCCACTAAAAACAACACAAGGTAGTTACACTTACAAAGACTCCTGGTACTACTGCCCAGAAGTCAGAAGACTAAAAACCAGACTAAACAGAGTCACAAAAATATACAGAAGAAGATCCACAGTAGAAAACAGAGAGCTACTACAAACAGTCAAAACTGAAACAAATGAAAGAATCCATGAAATCAGAATTGAAAAATGGATGGAATGGTGTTCAAGCCTGTCAGGATACACCAATCTAACTCAGCTTTGGAAATGGCTAGGCAGAGTAGCCGGAAAAAAGAGAAAGACACCAATTGCCACACACCCACACCCACATGAGGAGGCTGAAAGAATTGCAACATCCTTTGCAAACAGAACACTGTCAATCAATCTCTCCCCCGAAACCAGAATGCAACAAGAGCAACTGGCACCATCAAGATGGGAAGAGATCAACACAGCCTGCCTTCAGCAGGATGACACAGACACCCCATACACAGTTGAGGAGCTAAGAGCAGTACAAAAGACAGGGAAAGACACTGCACCTGGAGCTGACAAAATCACCTACACAATGATCAAACACATGGGTCCAGCAGGAGAAACTGCATTCCTAAGATTACTAAACAAAACACACCTAGAGCACATAAGGCCTCAAACCTGGAGACAACAAGATACACAGCCAATCCCCAAGCCAAAGGATCCAACAAATCCCAGGCCAATAGCCTTGGTATCCTGTATAGAAAAAACAGGAGAAAAAATGGTCCTAAACAGATTAAAGTACAAAATTGGCCCCCTAAACAAGCAGCTATATGCATATCAGGAGGGAATTGGAACCTCTGAATGCATCACAGATGTATTAAGCTGCATAAATCAGAACAAGGCAACAATAGTCTTCATAGACTTTGAAAAAGCCTTCGAGCTTGCAAGCCCAGTTGCAGTGCTGCAATCAGTAGCTAAAAAAGGAGTCAAAGGACACCTACTAGCATGGACTAAAAACTACATGCTAGGAAGGCAAGCCAGAGTCAAATTTCAAGGAGTGATATCCACATATCATGAATTGGAAAATGGTACGCCACAGGGAGGAATTCTAAGCCCCCTCCTTTTCAACATCCTCATGGAAAATATAGCCTCACTTCAGCTACCTGAAGGAGTTAATATATTTATCTATGCAGATGATGTATGTGTAATAGCTCGAGGGCCAGTCAGGACAATAAAAATGCAAAGAGCACTCAATGCCATCAGCCACAAATCCAATGAGCTTGGACTAAAAATTAACATTGCCAAAACAAAAGCAATGACAATCAAAGCCCCAAACCCCGTACAACCACTCACAATAGGAATGGAACCCCTAGAATGGGTGGACCGATACACATACCTTGGGGTAATAATAGAAAAACAGCTCACTTTCAAGCAAGAGATAAAAAATCTCAAGGAAAGAACAAATGCCAGAAATGCAGCTATGAGATATATGTGCAGGCTCAAGGATGGAGCAAATGAACACGTCCAAAAGAAATATTATCTAGCCTGTTCCAGATCACTAGTAGACAATGCTGCCCCAACACTCCTGGGACTAACAGATCTACAAAAAAGCACAATTGAAGTGATTCAGAACAATGCCATGAGGCTCATGTTGGGAGCCCCAATGTGGACAAGACTTTGCAACCTAAGGTTGGAAACCGGACTACCAACCCTCGAAGACAGAATTGCACTAAGAAATGCAAGCATAGTTGCAAAGATGTTCCTGTCAGACAGAGACTCAATCACCAAAAGACGAGTAAGAGAGGAACTATCCAAACATCCTGAAGTACAAACCCCAGATTCTTATGGCAAAGACCATAGCGATAACATCAAAAGACTTGGCCTTACAGAAACAATCCTACAATTAAAACCTGACACAGCACAAAGTACTATACACATTCCACCATGGAAAAAACAAGTTGCTAAATTCAACTACACCAAACTCCCAAGGGCAAAAGAAAACTGCACAATAGAAGAACTCAGAAATGCAGCAGAAGCAGCTATAACCTCAGTAGAAACAACAAGGGCACAGATCTACTATACTGATGGTACAGTAGATCCTGGAACCCAAACAGCAGGAGCGGCAGTTCACTCCTGCAAGTTCACAGCTTGCTGGAGAACATCCAACAATGTCTCCACCCTGCAGACAGAGCTTGTCGCAATACAGCAAGCATTAAAATACTCTATTGAAAATGAGGAAGGACCAGTAGTCATCCATACTGACTCACGATCCTCAGTGCAGGTCCTACAGCAGGACAAAAACAAAGAAAACAAATCCCTGATAGCGGACATTAAAATCCTCTTACATCAACATAATGAAAGAAACAGACTAGTAACTATAAACTGGATCCCCAGTCACATCGGGATACCAGGGAATGAAAAGGCTGATGAGCTAGCCAAAAGCACCAAACACATTCACAATGTACAGGTGCACATACAGCCTGCACTGCAACAAATCAAAAGCAAAATAAAGACACAGCTCAAGAACAACCTAATCAAGGAACTACATATGAGGATAGAGAATGGCTCTCCCACTGCAACATGGTACAAATGGGCATCGGAACTAGAACCCCCTCCCATAGACAGATACACCCCAAGAAAACTGGCAGTATGTATACACAGACTCCGGCTGGGTTACAAAGCAAACTGGGAACTCCTAGATGACAT
>NC_090747.1:42731773-42744273 GCF_036898095.1 Palaemon carinicauda | reverse complement strand
AAATATGCTCAATGACTGAGTTTAATTAATTGATAACTATCGTTATTATATGCAGACCAAAGAAGTATAATAATAAGCAGTATATTCTGTATATGATTAATCGTTGACGCAAATGAAATACGCTGTATCTAACTTAACAACAAGTAATGAAAATTAGAAATTTTCAGGATTAACTGGAATCATTACTATGAAAAAACCTGGAAATTAAGATTATACGTTTCTTTTACCTTAAAGAAAACCTAAGTTGGTCCCTAGGAACAATAAATTAATCATTATAATAAACGTTCTCATCTCTTCCTCCCTGGATATCACACACCAATTAAAAAATGGTGGAATACTTTTCTACTCTTCTAGGGGAAAATATGAGGAAAATATTTACGCATAAATGAATGATTTCCTAGCCTTATTTGTAATATATAATGTATGTATGTTTTTTTTTCTTTTTTTTAAGGTTACTAACGAAAACCTTAAATGATTACAAATAAACAAACTATCTTTACGTGCCCCTTTTTTTATTGTATTTAATGTCATCACAATAATTGGATAATGAGGGCATATAAAGAGAGAGTATACAAAAAAACTTTTTCTAACTTTACATGAACCTAATTAGGAATCGTGCTCGTATACATTCATTTGTATATCTAAGACGATAATATATCTATTTAAATCTTTAATATAAGTCTACATCAAATATATTCTAACCTATTAGACACAATTAGTCAGGCAACAGTTTACAATTATTTCATACTCCTTGAATGAAATTCATTATTATTTTTTTTCCTAAACACTTATTGTTCTTAGCGGTGAGAGATACCAAAGACGTCATTGGAGGAGTAGCTGCTTAACTAAAAGGTGTTCCTGTTTAAAAGCTGGCTACGCCACACCAGTACTTGAAAATACCACAGATGCTCTGACAATGTTAAAAGAGACTTTTTGATAATTTGGTCTTTCAATATTTTGTTTTAATTTTGAAAAGGGACTTTCCTTTTTTATTTCTCTATTTTTTTTTCTTTTTTGCAATAAAGAAGAAGATAAACAAAATATATTAATTGTTTAATTTCCTTCAAATACCTTGTCTTTATAACTGAATAAAGTATAATTTTCCGTTTATTATGGATGTTTAATTCCTGTATAGGGCAAGAGTTTATATCGCCATTCCATAAAGTAGACCATTCATTTTCTCATTTCATGATATATATTACTTTAACGCAGTCAAAAGGTAATACCATAATCAGCATACATGTAATAGTATGCCCAAGCACAACAGGTTGGTAAACTTTGAGCAATCAGACAAAAATCTCCCATCTTCACTAATCCTACTGACCAGTGAACTGATGGTATCTGGTCAAACCATGAATACGGACATGTGTGAGTCCAGCATTTGCTGATATTTTTGTATATACACTTTTATACATATATGTATACAGATATATCTCCCCAATATAATGAAGAGCAAATCTCTCTCTCTCTCTCTCTCTCTCTCTCTCTCTCTCTCTCTCTCTCTCTACCCATCAAAAAGAGAGATGGATCTGTTATAACAGCAAAATATGAAGAAAGAAAACGCTGGATGGAACACTTTAGTGAGGTTATGAAGAGATATGAAGAGAATAATTGAATTGATATACCTGAAGCTATTGAAGACCTTGGTATTCCCATGAATGAATTCAGTATGTTTGAAGTCGAAACTATCCTTAAAAACTGAAGAGATGGAAACTCTGGGATACGATGGAATAATTGCCGAGGCGACACTGGAAAGGTTTTTTTTTTTTTTTTTTTTTTTTTTTTTTTTTTTTTTTTGTAGAATGTGGCCTGAAGAGGCAAATCGTAGAAACTCCGGGATACGATGGAATAATTTCCGAGATGACGCTGGCAAATTTTGTTCTTTCTTTCTTTCTTTCTTTTTTTTTTTTTTCAGAAGCAAATCCTCATAAATGGTTGCTAGGAGTGTTGGTGAAAATAGGCCAAAAAAAGGAGATCTTACTGACAACAATAATTACAGATACATAATACTTACCTTAGTTGTTATGAAAATATATTGTATGCTTATTCTAAAAAGATTTGAGAGAGAGATTCGTGAAAGGCTAAGACATGAACATGCAGTATTTAGAAAATGTAGAGGTTGCACTGACCAAATTTACTTTTGAGACATGTTATACAGCAATGATGACATTTATTGACTATGAAAAAGCCTTTGGTAATGTTCACCGTCAAATTCTGTGGAGAGTGCTGCATTATTATGGATTTTCTCTTAAATATGTAAAGTTAATTAAGTCTGTTCATGAGCATAGAAAGTGCAAAGTTGATGATAAAGGAGTCTTATCAAATGAGTGTCTAGAGAACAGCAGAGTACTTCAAAGGAATGTGTTGTCATCTATTTAGTTTATCCTCCTCATAGATTTTGTCAAACGTAGACAAGTCAGTGTTGGGGGAGGAGGATTGGACTGGATTGGTTGTAGGAATTTAGCAGAACTAGAGTAGGCGGATGATGCTGTCCTTGTTAACAGAACACCAGAGGATTTGCAATGCTTGCTTACCAGAATGCATGAAATATCACACGAGGCTGGGCTGAAAATCATTAGAAGAAAGACGGATGATGAGAACTGGGTATACAATGGAAGACGAAATGTGATTGGAAGGAGATACGAATAATGAGTTAGGATCATTTAAGTGTTTAGGAACTATGATCTCCAATGCAGGATCTTTAGAATTAGTGATTAGTGAAAGATTGAAAAAAGCAAATCAGACGATGGCTAGGCTAAGTAAAATTTGGAAATCAAATCCCTTGAAATTAAATATGAAAATCAGACTATATATCAGTTTAGTGCGATCGGTGTTACTATACGGACATGAGTCATGGTATTACTATGAAACAATCTCCAATAGATTTAGTTGATTGGAGAACAAAGCCCTCAGAAGAATATTGGGAGTTAAAAGGCAGGAGAGGATTAGAAATGGAACTATAAGAGATATTGCTCAAGTACCTTATCTAGATAATATTATGACGAGGGGTAGATGGAGAGGGTTTGGGGATGCTCTTTGCACTCCCAAGGAGAGATTTGTTCACCAAACGTTCAGCTTGGCTCCATAAGGCACTCATTTAATTGTGAAAATTAACTTAGACAATAAATCCTCTTATGATTTAACAATCGTCTAATTCACTGCCTCCTATCCTGTATTCTTTGATTAGTATCCCACTGCTGCCACCAAATTTGTCATAAGGGCGTGAGGTAACAATCAAAGAATACAGGATAGGAGGCGGTGAATTAGATGATTGTTAAATCCTAGAAGGATTTATTGTCGAAGTTAATTTTCACAATTAAAATGAGCAGAAATCTTCAAAGCGAGTGAATTAGAACTTTAAATCTTGAGGGTGCATAACAGAAGACTGATAAGTTCCTCGTTGGCTCTTAAATGATTTCATCAAACAAATATATAGGAATTTACTTTTAATTGGTATAATACCCGGGGAGAGCGGACGGGGAGACATTTGAATTAAAAAGAACTATAGGACGTCGTGTGGTGTATGGACGTCCGCCATGGCTGTGGTTGGCTTACCATGGCCGGTGGGCCTAGTGGAGGTTGCCCACTCACGAGTAGGACTCGAACTTAACTGCCTTTTCTCGCACAGACTGTGCGTGGTTTTTTCCCCTACATTGATGGGGGTGAAGGGCTTGTCTCACCTATGGGTGGCAGGTGACGTAACCGCCCCATACTAGTTCTCACTGTGCGTTCCCTCTCCTCGGTGTACCTGTTGACATGGAAACGGATTCAGTACATGTGTGCTTGGGTCATCAGAAAACCCAAGCGAAAATAAAAGCGGCTTGAACTTCTTCCCATAAACCCATAGATCAGGGAGACAAGGTGATAGCTCGGAAATATCCGCCCTACTTTCTGTACATTTACTTTACTGCTTAGCCTTTGTTTAAAATAATAAATTTGTCAATGACAAAGACCCAGCCCCACATGGGTGAGGACTCTGAAGCGCAAAGTAGGAGATGATGAATAGCGAAATATTGAATAAAAACGTCATGAGAGAGATGACTTCTGAAATCTAACCAAGGCCCTTTGCGTCAATATGTGTAAGAGGAGATGAATATATATATATATATATATATATATATATATATATATATATATATATATATATATATATATATATATATATATATGTGTGTGTGTGTGTGTGTGTGTCTGTGTGTGTGTGTGCGTGTGTTTGCTTGTATGCATATATATATATATATATATATATATATATATATATATATATATATATATATATATATATATATATATATATATATATATATATATATGAACTGATTTAGAAGAGCTGATAGTGCTGGGACAATATCTTCGAGGAATTCCTGAACATATTCAAACATACTTGAAAAAGAGAGAGGTGAAGAAACTTAATAATGCCGCTTTGCTGAGTAAAGATTATAAAATTATCAGTTGTAAACTTTCGTCGGGTATGAAGTTTATACTGTCGTTCTGACAAAGTGCCAAGTATTCAGCGAAACATGGAAACCATTTCAGCATTAATTATGTGAACAAGTTCAATAGTTACAGCGGAAGTAGCACTGGCACTGTTCCAAAGAAGAATGTGACAGTACCACAGCAACAATCGTTGATTCGTCCTCCCTCAAGTATCGTGAAAGACGTGCAGCAGGTTATTATCGTCTGTTTTAATTGTGGCAAGAGAGGTCATATTGGTAAGGAATGTTGGTTGAACCAACCGAAAGCAGTTGCCTAAGTGGTTAAGGATAATTCGACTTCACAGAATGCGAATACGAGGAGACAAACAGGAAAGGACGAAGAGGGAAATAAAAATGCTAACATTTACACAATGAACATGACAAAACCAAACAGCGTTGATGCCTTCAAACTGTATATAAATGAAGGTATATAAGCAACAATACATGGTAGTGGATAAACCCCGGTCAACATATTGCGTGACACTGGTTGTAACACCCGTTGGTGGACCAGTATCTCAAGGGAGACTGTCATTTTGAAGGGAATAGGAGGTGAGGAGGTTACCCCTATTTGTCGTTTGAAACTGTCATGCAAATTGTTGACAGATCTTTTTTTTTTTTACTGCAAGGAAATCACTGGCTTTTGAAGTAGCAGACATCCTACTGCGTAATGAGATCGGTGGAGCCCCATGTGTGTCTTGTCCCATTGTAACAGAGAAACCATTGGAGTATAGTCTTACGACTGAACTGGAAAAGGAATTTCCGTATATGTTCCCTAGTTGTGTGACGAGTAGGAGTATGACGAAGAAAGTGGCTTCAAAAGAAGTTATATATATATATATATATATATATATATATATATATATATATATATATATATATATATATATATATATATATATATATATATATATATATATATATATATATATATACTGTGTGTGTGTGTGTGTGTGTTTGTGTGTGTGTGTGTTTAGTGGATTTTGTCAGCTTCATACATTTTTATATATATGAGCTATATGTACTTAGAATTTGCTTCTGATTCTCTTCCTCCGTGATAGTCTGAAAAAATGTATATTTGTTCAGTAATACAGGCTTTTAATAGGCGCATATACTGAGCCGTACACATATTTGCGAAATTAATGAAAAAATCATGGAAAATATGTTGAATAATGAAATTGTGATTCTTTGACCATATTCAAGAAGTAGAAGAGATAAATGGCTGAGAAATATCTATAAGAAATTTTCGAATAATAAAACCATAAAGATAATATCTAGAGAAAAGTAGTAATAATTTGGGAGCTAGACCGGAAATTAAATTTCATACTGAAATTGAATAGGGAACATTGAAGGAGTTTAAGAAATTAGAAAGTAAACAACTATATGAAAAAAATCCCCACTGGAATGCTGCTCTATTGGAACAATTGTAATCATAAATGGAATCATCGCATTTACAGATTCCCGCCTGTACTTCATTTCTGCAGCAGTTGGACATCAATAATGAGCGTTTTCTGGTTCAGTTCCCTAATCTATTTATATTCATCATTTGGAAGGAACGAAACAACTCTAGTTCTAACCATTTTTTCACGTATATTTAATCTTATCATTAATGTTTTGGAATATTTTTTCCAAGAATTTATATCTATAAATTATATATCGATTTATCCATATACCCTATTGGAAAAAGTATAGCTATTAATCCATTGATCTTTATTAATCAGACGCATGTGAAAGGACATGTCTGAGGCTTTTGTTCTGCCAGGGTACTAATAACGAATAATTGTGATGATGATAATGATAATGATATATATATATATATATATATATATATATATATATATATATATATATATATATATATATATATATATATATTATATATATATATATATATATATATATATATAAATATATTTGTATATATGTATATATAAATATATATTCATGTATATTATATATATTTATATATATATATATATATATATATACATATATATATATATATATATATATATATATATATATATATATATATATTCATATATATATATATATATATATATATATATGTATATATATATATATATATATATATATATATATATATATATATATATATATATATATATATATATATATATATATAATATACATGAATATATATTTATATATACATATATACAAATATATTTATATATATATATATATATATATACATATATATATATATATATATATAATATATATATAATATATATGTTTGTATAGTATATATATATATATATATATATATATATATATATATATATATATATATATATACAAACATATATATATTATATATATATAATATATATACTATATATATATATATACAAATATATATCAGATGTGTGTGTGTTAGTGTGTGTATGTTGTTGGTCTGCGCTCTACTGAGTACCCCTCTAGTGTTTATAGTTTTAGGAGAGCTTTTCCGTTATTATTGCAAACTCGTATTTTTGGATCCTCTTGCTCTATTACAAAAACTCCTAAAACTAATAATGGGCCAAAGTAATCATCCAATTATTTTATTGTATGTTATGTCACGATCCACATATAGACTTGTTCGATATATGATTCACAGTTCCTAAAAATATGGAAATCCATTGTTAAGAAATACTCCTCATTTTCATTATATCAGAAAAAAACGCTTCAAGGAGTAATCCAGAGAGGCAATAACATGGATCCAAGTATCTGAGGGCTTTCTTCTCGAACAATAATAATAAAAAAAAAAAAAACAATTTCGATCGCTATAGGAATTGCAACAGTAATAGTGAAACTATTCTCTCTCCTCTCTCTCTCTCTCTCTCTCTCTCTCTCTCTCTCTCTCTCTCTCTCTCTCTCTCTCTCTCTCTCTCTCTCTCTCTAAAAAAAAGTTTTTCACTTCAGAAGAGCAAATCTTCATGTGTCATTTCATGATATCATAAAACGAGTCAAAGACTCTCCGTCGATGTGTTGATAATTATGAATATAACTGCGAAATTATAATTTTTTGTCTATTAAAGATATTTTGAAACTCCTCATGTTAACAATATTCCGAAACTCTTTGTGAACTTAGTGGTTTGTACATCTTAGCCTTAATATTATAACTTCATTTAAAATACCGTAAAACTATATCCCCTTCGTGTATTTTCTCAGCATTTCATATCAAAGTCCCCATTCCTGAAATCTGATTTAGTCGTCAAAAAAGACTTTCGTGTTTTCAGGATTGTCTGTTCCATTAGATATGACTCTAATATATTATTTTTTTTTCTTTTGTGGTGCAAGGGAGGGCCTTAATCATCTACTTTGGGAAATATACTGCGATATTATTGTTATTTCATAATATATCATATTTTCAAACAATGACCAATTTCTTCAATTATGGAAAAAACTTTGACTAAACTAAAAGTCAAATGTTGTAAAGATACCTAAGATATCAAAATAAATCCGCAAATCAAAGCACTTCCACTCCTTAACAATACACCAGAAACAGTCTTTGCATTATAAGATTTTAATTGAAATTAGATTTCGACGGAAAAATCATAATGGAAAACTCGCACTTATGCTAAAACATGATAATTTAAATTCATTTTGACTTGAATGTAAAATTAACGCATATATTCGAATAGATAATATAGGTTTTCTCTATATTCATTCAAATTTTGATGCATTAAAAAAAAAAAATAGATTTTGAGTGACATAAGCTCGATACTACATGATTATTCAATGGTGAATTGGATTTTACTTATAGATGTGTATATGTTCATTAGTTTTATTTTTATCTTGCTTAGCAGGGTCGCAGGTGAAAGCCGATCTCTCTTATGGTTCGCCCCCAGATATGAATGACCTGTTTATTCTTTCAGAGTGGTTTTGAACCTAATTAAGAACGACGATTTTGAGTTGTTTTGAACGTTCTTAATGGTTGGGGTTCATGCTGATGGTGTGGATGAAATAAAGGATAAAATGCTATCTTGTCTATGTTATAAGGAATTCTTGGTATCTTTAGTAATGGCTCGTTTACAATTGAAGGGGTACCGAGAGGAGTGAGATTAACTTACAGGTAAAGGATTAGTGACCCTTCAAATCAAATCCCACTGTGTCCTATAGTTCATCTGGACAATGTCAATAAGGCAAAGCTTCCGTTTCCATAGCGACATTTCTCTCGGAAGACTATAAGAGAGAGAATGAAGGCAATGAAAAATTCATCCCGTTTCTGAATTAATCAATTTGTTTTCATAAAATGATATTCCAATTTCAAAGAATTTATCAACTTATATTCTTACACTACTCATCACTACTTCCGTCCGTGTTTCTCATTAAAAGTTAATCAAGGCATTAGCATTATTAAATTTTTAAATAACCATCTTTATACTAAATAACAATAATAAAAATAACAACAACAACAACAACAACAACAACAACAAGAATAATAATAATAATAATAATAATAATAATAATAATAATAATAATAATAATAATAATAATAATAATATATTTCACCAATAAAATCTAATGGTATGCAGATAAAAGTCATTCTATCTAGTCAATAATGACTGGACAGATACTATTCATTATGAACGAAGATTTCAGTTTTTGACATACAGTACATGTGTTTTTTTCTTTTTTTTCTTTCTTTTTTTTTGAATGATATTTCATTTTTCTTGATTGGAACATATCAAGATAATATTAGTTTTATTTTTTATTTCATATTCCAATACATAGGGACAGGCTGACAGTCCCTCGTGCACAAATACTTCCATATAAAATGAACAGACGAACAAAAAAGCAAAATTACATGTATGTAGATGTACATAGCCCACAAGACTTCCTAATATCTTCGTTAAAATAAAATATTGCTTTTTAGTTATTACAATTGTCAGTATCTAAAAGCGATGTAACAGGAACAGAAGCTTCATTAACTATGGTAATGTAAAGTAAATGAAGAGGGATGAGATGAAGTTGATGCCTCTTAGCTATGCTTCGATTTCATTTGTGATCCTTCATGATTAGAAAGAAAAGGGAACGGTTATACATTAAAATGACAGTATGATGAGAAAGCAATTTCATTCTCTGAAAAAAAAAATCATTGTAAAAAAAAATATCGGACTGCTATTTTTCAAGCTTCGTATCTGTTTCGTATATCGTGCAGTTTTCCACGAATGTGATATCTTGTTAAGAATCGATAATGTATTGATTATTTCTAATCTATCCGAAGGACATCTTTTTTTTTTTTTATTACGAACGTGAAAGCTGTAATATTTTTTTCGACTGGGACCTCACACTCATATTCAACAGATACCTATTATTTGGACCCCATCACCTTATTCTTATTTGTGTTACACCTTATGTTTTTCAATCATATTTAATTATTTCTGAATAGAAGAAACGGTATAATTGCCTATTAATCCATCACTCATTGAAACGTGAATTGTATTTCTCCACTAGAGAAACAGAATATTTAAGAAAATAAGATTATGAGGAATTTAAAAAAAGTGTTACTCTAAGAAATGTGCGGGTAAAACATGAATTTAGGTTAATAATTCTGGCTTTATTATTTTGTATCCTTCTCTTAATAATAATAATAATAATAATAATAATAATAATAATAATAATAATAATAATAATAATAACAATAATAATAATAATAATAATAATAATAATAATAATAATAATAATAATAATAATAATAATAATAATAAATCGTGAGGTAATTATGCATCGAATTTTATATAAATAAAAAGAACTTTCACCAATATTTGACTGCTACTCTGTGTCATGAATTGTGTCATGAAAAGATTCATCTTCAGGAAAAGACCCATATGGTTTGAAGTCATTCCATCTCTCACAGAGATATTTCCTATAAATCCTGAGAGGGAGGAGAAAGGGGAAATGAGAACAAATCGGTGAAGATTTTAAACCTAGCAATATTATTTATTTTTACTACTCGTGTAGAGCTCTATTTCGAATTTTCATATAATGTACTTTATAAGACTAAATGGCTACCATTTGTGTTGGTTAAACATGGGGACGAGGTTGGCTACCTACCATTTTATTTTGCATGATTGTAAGACAGCACAATTTTTTATGACAGATAGATAATAAAAACCAATATTTAGATATCGGGTATAAATGGCTAGCGTATATTTTTAGATTAATATCAGTCTCAATACTAAAATAAATTCATAAATATAAAAGAAAAAAGAAAACTTTATTATCTTTCTTAGGTACCGTATATGTATTGTACTTTTATACCCATTGAAAAGTAAAAGAAAAAATTACAAAATGTACAGCACCCTTTTGAATCATCGTAAAGTAGGAAACTTAATAAATATGAAAAAGAAACGAGTATTTCATAATGATATTTTCAGCAACCATACAGGATAATAGAATTTTTGAACCGTGACTTCTAAGGAAGTAGCAAGGAATTTCTTACGGCAGTTGAAGTGGGTCAGTTTATTGCTCACGATATCGCACTGACAGATTCGATCAGCCCTGATCAACGAGATATGGCAGCAGTAAATGGGGTTCCTGCGTGAGGAATTCGCACATATTCTATCCATATTACAACAGCATATAATCATATGATTTTAAATAACATTTAATTGCTTGGATAAATATATAAATAGATAGATAGATAGATAGATAGATGAAGTATGTGTTTGTGTATGTGTGTGTTTGTATGTATACTGGTAGTGAAAGAAATGTAGATGTAAGCAACAGTTGTAAACTGAGTATCATAAGTGAATAGAAGATCAAATAACATCGAAGTAATTGCTTTTACATTGATGGATGACCTAATCATATATTTTTGAATTATATCTGCTCCCAAATCCCTATTTATCTATCCTCTATGATAGCCTATATATTATAAGAATTATTTTCATCCATTTATAAAATGGCCACTTTGGTAATAATGGAATCTGAATGAGTATAATCTATTTTGTATCCGCAGGATAAAAAAGTAAATTAGGAAAAATACAAAAAAAGAAGTGATGAGAGTAAGGAAGGCTGGCGCAAGAATTGAAGAGACAGTGAAAGATGGAAATGGAAGGTTGGTAAAAGGAGAGGAGGCAAGGAAAAGGTGGGCGGAATATTTTGAAAGTTTGCTGAATGTTGAGGATAATAGGGAGGCAGATATAATTGCTGTTCCAGGTGTTGAGGTGCCAGTGATGGGAGATGAGAATGAGAGAGAGATTACAATAGAGGAAGTGAGGAGACCACTAGATGAAACGAGAGTAGGAAAAGCATCTGGTATGGATGGTGTGAAAGCTGAGGTGTTGAAGGAAGGGGGTGTGACTGTACTTGAATGGTTGGTGAGATTGTTTAATATGTGTTTTGTGTTGTCAATGGTACCAGTAGATTGGGTTTGTGCGTGTATTGTACCACTATATAAGGGTAAGAGAGATGTGCATGAGTGTTGTATTTCAAGAGGTATTAGTTTGTTGAGTGTAGTTGGAAAAGTGTATGGTAGAGTGTTGATTAATAGGATTAAGGATAAAACAAAGAATGCAATCTTGGAAGTACAGGGTGGTTTTAGAAGAGGTAGGGGTTGTATGAATCAGATTTTTACAGTTAGGCAGATATGCGAGAAATATTTAGCAAAAGGTAAGGAGGTATATGTTGCGTTTATGGATCTGGAGAAAGCATATGATAGAGTTGGTAGGGAAGCAATGTGGAATGTGATGAGGTTATATGGAGTTAATGGAAGGTTGTTGCAAGCAGTGAAAAGTTTCTACAAAGGTAGTAAAGCATATGTTAGAATAGGAAATGAAGTGAGTGATTGGTTTCCGGTGAGAGTGGGGCTGAGACAGGGATGTGTGATGTCGCCGTGGTTGTTTAACTTGTATGTTGATGGAGTGGTGAGAGAGGTGAATGCTCGAGTGCTTGGACGAGGATTAAAACTGGTAGACGAGAATGACCATGAATGGGAGGTAAATCAGTTGTTGTTTGCAGATGATACTGTACTGGTTGCAGACACAGAAGAGAAGCTTGACCGACTAGTGACAG
>NC_090747.1:42707379-42711273 GCF_036898095.1 Palaemon carinicauda | reverse complement strand
ATATATATAGGATAGATAGATACATACATACACACATATATATGTGTGTGTTTATATATACACACATATATATATATATATATATGCAGTATATATATATATATATATATATGTGTGTGTGTGTATATATAAATAAATATATACATATATATATATATATATATATTTATATATATATATATATATATAGGGCTATTATTTATGACTATATGTTCGTAGACAGAGAGAGAGAGAGAGAGAGAGAGAGAGAGAGAGACTTTTACGATCATTCTTAAAGCTTGAACTAATGTTAATACACCATACTAACTAGGGGGTTTAGAAATGTTCAAAACTAAACTTCATCCTAACGTTAGCTCTCAACAAATAATGATGCCAGATAGGACGTGTGCCTTGAATTTTAAAATACCGATTTATAAAAGAAATAAAGACACTTAGATGACACTTCCTGCTTTTAGGGGACAAGTCTGTTATTAGACCTATGGCTACAAATGATTCCCTGATAGCAAACAAAGTCATATATGGCTTCGTCCTTTCCTGGGGTTCGAGTCCCACTCAAATTCGTTAGTTCCTTTGATCGTTGTAAGCTCACCAGTCTTGTGAACTAAGGATAGGGGTGTTTAGGGGAGTCAATAGGTTTATCTGCTTGATCCTAGCTTGGGTGGAGAGGGGCTTGAGAGCTGATCATATGTATTTATGGTCAGTGTCTAGGGCATTGTCTTGCTTGATAGGGCAATGTCAAAGTTCCTTGCCTCTGCCATTCATGAGTGGCATTTGAAACCGTTTAAAAGTATAAAGTAGTATATCATACGGAATAATTTTTTACTTATTTTCTATATACGCCATTATCTAATGTACATATCAATTAGTATACAATTTACTTTATAGAAATTATATTTCTTTATTCTGATAAAATTATAATTTAACTTAAAGAAAGATTTTACATGCAAATTATGGCTCAAATATATATTAATGGAAAGACTGAACGGAAAAAAAGTAATATTTATTTATATTTGAGTATTAAAAAACAGTGCAATTTATAAAAGAAGGAAAGAATTAAAAATGGATCAGACTATATAGCACGGAATTAATTAGATGATTTCATATAAATATGAAACCTTGAGCATTTGTTACCGATGTATATAAATGAAATAACCCGGAAACCGCTCATTTGTGTTTATCAGGAATCCTTACAAATATGATAAGATTTTTTCTGTGATTGTGCCAATGGAAAAGGATTTCTGTGTGTATATAATTATAGTTTTTTGTGTATATATGTATTTGTATATAATATATATATAATATAAATACAAGTATATATATATATATATACAAATATCCTTACACACACACACAAACACACACACACACACACACACACATATATATATATATATATATGTTTTTACATGTACATGCATATATATATATATATATATATTTACAAATATGTATATCAACATATGTTTTATATATGAATAAATGCATATATACTGTTATAAACACACACACACATATATATATATATATATATATGTATATATATATATATATATATACTGTTTATATATCTATCTATCTATCTATCGATATATATATATATATATATATACATATATATATATATATATATAAACAGTATATAAATATACTGTATATATATGTATATATATTTATATATATATACTATATATATATACTGTATATATATATATATATATATGTATATATATATAGATCTATACAAAAGATATATATATATATATATATACATATATATGTATATGATATATATATATATATATACATAAATAAAACCATTTACATATGTTTATATATAATTATATAAATACGAGTTTATACACACACACACACACACACACACACATATTCACATACCCTCATTGAAAATAACCGCAAGTTTGAATCTCACCGTAATACATTCACACAAAAGATGAATATACTAACCTTGTTTTAAGGGGTAAAACACGATGCTACAATTTACGCTCAACAATGGGGCGAACTGAACTAAAAGTTTTGAAAATAGTGCCAATACAGAGCTCCGGAAAACTTCGACGAGAACAGGAAAATTTGAAGCAAAAGAAAGTTGATGATAGTTTGAATTGAATAGGCTGGGAACTTTCCTTTTAGCTCAATATTGAGAGAGAGAGAGAGAGAGAGAGAGAGAGAGAGAGAGAGAGAGAAAGGGTTTTAGTTGGGTAGTTAGCTCTGCGGGACTAACCTTTCACAATGCGATGAACCCTGGTATGATTTCCTTTCAAAATCTTATTCGGTAGGTTTATTAATTTATCTGTCTGTATTTTTGTATATCTATCTATATGAATATATGATTAAAATATTAATATTTACACATATATCTATCTATCTATCTATCTATCTATCTATCTATCTATATATATATATATATATATATATATATATATTAAGGTAGGTCGTTGCTCCTGGCGAGCTTCAATGATAAAATAAAAGGGAGGAGGAAAAGTCTGGACAACATCTTTCCATTTATTGTTGCCGACGTTTCAGGACTGATCCCATTATCAAGGCTAAAATTGGACATATAAAACATTATAAGCAAAACTCAGTAAAAATATATAAAATACAATAAAAGACAGTCAGAATTAAAATTGAAATTATAAACACAGTTGCAAGTAAAATATGGAGATAAAAAAGTAACTAAGAGAAAAGTATCTTAAAATTAAATATACAAGAATCAAAATCGTCTAAGGAGACCAACCTGTCTGGAACAGACTAGAGAACTGAGTGACTATCTGAAGGACAGTACTCAGGAGGAAAATTCTAAATTTGCCAGCTTAAGCGATGTGGAGGGGGACAGGGGATAATTGACTGTTTAGTTTAGGAGCCTTTTCTTTAATCATTAAAGACTCTAATACTACTAGAGAGGAGTTATTTGGCGCTTGAGCAAGGATTTCAAAGTTTTTATAAGCAATGTTGGTGTTGCATTACTTGCATGTTCTCTGATGGTTGAGAATTCTTTGGTTTTGAGCGCACATCCAGTTCTATGACTCACTCCCCGATGCGCATCTATACGAACTTTCAGCAATCTTTTTGTGGAACCCACATAATTTCCGAGATTACATCTCGGACAAGTAAACATATAGACCACTGAAGAACGCATTAGATCGGGGAGAGAATCCTTAATTCTAAACATGGATCCCACTGTCAGGGGATTCTTAAAAATAAGTTTAAAATCCAGACTCGGAAAATTGTTTAAAATGACTTTTTTAATTTGTTCCCCATATTTTCCGTTATTAATAAAAGGCAAAGAGGCATAGAAAATTATTTTTGGTACTGTAGGAACATATATATATGCATACATATATCTATACACACATCTCTCTCTCTCTCTCTCTCTCTCTCTCTCTCTATATATATATATATATATATGTGTGTGTGTGTGTGTGTATACATATATATATACATATATATATATATATATATATTTATATATATATTTATATATATATATATATATACATATATATAATATATATATATAAATATATAAATATATATATATATATATATATATTCATTCACACACATATAAAGTATATATATAATATATATATATATGTGTGTATATATAACCCACAATGTATAAAAAGTGAAGTTTATTTAGCTTTCGAAGGGACCATCTCCCTTCCTCTTCAGAATACAAATGGTTACATTTTTTTTAGAAAGATTTACAGAAAGGTTCGTAAGAGATAAAAAGCCCGTTACAGTCTTAGCGAATATTAACAGCATTTCATGGTGGTTTGTTTACATCTTTTAACATTGTTTTTTACAATACATTGTGGGTTTTATATTTTTCATAAACACACAGAATTTTTTTTATTTTAATGCAGATATATATAT
>NC_090747.1:42699879-42702379 GCF_036898095.1 Palaemon carinicauda | reverse complement strand
GTATTGATGGAAAAACCAGGCAAAGAAAAAAAGTGATAATTTATTCTTAAAAGTTGACTCTGATTATATTATTTTATTTGGTCTGACAAATATGTTAAACTTCGAAATGATTTTCCCATCTATTTTACAAAACTCCAAGTAAAGTTTCAACAGCTTACGAAGAGAGGCCTGTTTGTTACTGTGTAGATGCATTAGGAATCCTTATGAATATTTAGAACATTTATAGGATAATCAAATCTAAGAGTAAAGAAAAAACAAGTGAAAATGAAATGAAAAATCAAATAAAACTCCAGGACATAGAACAAGAAAAACTCTTCGTAGTCGTAATATCTTTAGAGTAATTCATTGTTCCAGGGTAAATTAAATACAAGTCTTCATTAGTCTGAATAAATCAAGACTCGGTAAACTTTTTTTCTTGCTACCTCCTCCCATTTGGGTTCCTGGGGAACGCCAGATATAAAAAATTAGTTCTACAGAAGCTCTTTCTTGCTACCTCCTCCCCTTTGTGGGCAGGGTTGCCAGGTTTTATAGATGAAAAAGGCCAACTTTTAATCAACAGAAGCTTTAAAAGGCCAACCCATTAGTAGAAAAAGGCCAAATATATAGTATTTAAGACACCCCTTTTTCATATTACTAAAGGTCAACCAAATTAAAATAAAAAGGCCAAATTTGAGGTTTTGTGGCCTGGAAAAAGGCCAAACTGGCAACCCTGTTTGTGGGTCCCGGGGAACGCCAGATATAAAAATGGAGTTCTACAGAATCTCCGAATAAACACGACGCCTCCCGAGGAAATGAAAAACATCCAAGCATACTAACACTGTTGTCGTGGCCACTTCTGACAAAAGGCAGCCACTTAGGCATTCCGTTTACGTTAGTGGCACAGCTGACACTCACGCAAAATTGTTTTTCATCTCCTCCCCGCTCTGCCAGGCCAGCGAAAAGCATAATGGGCAGTCACTCATAAAACACACCTTATATTCAAAACGAAAAGTCATATTTCTTCCATTCCAGCTTATTACCGCTTTCATATTCTAAAACGCCTTTTTCTTCTCTGCAAAGACGAGGAGACGTGACCTTCTCTCAGATATATTCATAGACATTTAACAGTCTGCTTCATGCATACTGAAGAAACTAACTGTTCTTGGGTTTTCTCTTTTAAAAATACATCATCATCATCATGAGCCGTTGCTAGTCCCGTGCATAACAAAGACCTCAGATATGTCCTTCCACACACGTTTGTTTACGGTCTTTCTATGTCAGTTTGTACTAGCAAATTTCCTTAGTTCGTCAATCCATTGTCTTCTTATCCTTTCCCTGCTTCTTTTGTAATCTCTAGAAATTAATTATCTTATTTCTAGATATGTCCTTCCACACATGTCTGGCTATAGTCTTTCTATGCCAGTTTGTACCAGCATATCTTCTTAGTCTGTCAATCCATTGTTTTCTCTTCTTCCTTCTACTGCTTTTGCAATCTCTGAGGACCCATTCTCTTATTCTTAACGTTCATCTATCATCTGTCATTTTCATTATGTGTAGACCCAAATGGTATTTTTCCTTTGTTTTTTATAAAGACAGCAGATTTCTTAGCTCCAAAGTTATCTGATATTCTGGGCAAGTTAGCAAGAAGAGGAGCTTTTAGCACTTGTTGGAGAATTGGTAATGTTACTCCTCTATGTGAATGTGTTTGTGGTAGCTCAAGTCCCACAGATTACCGCCCAATGTCCATAACTCCCATATTATCTAAAGTTTTTGAACGTCTTCTGGCAAAACGTCTTAATAGATTTGCTGAAGGTAATCATCTATTCCCAAATTTTCAATTTGGTTTTCGTAAAGGCCTTGGAGCATGTGATGCTCTTCTTACAATCTCCAATGCAGTACAGAAATCCCTTGATTGTGGTCGGGAAGTTCGTATGATTGCCTTGATTTTAGTGCTGCCTTTGACCGTGTTAATCATGAGGCCCTTGTTTTCAAACTGAAACAGTTGGGAGTAGGTGGGTCTTTTCTTAGCATTATTATTGATTTTTTAAGTAGTAGATCTCAAAGTGTTGTTGTTTATGGGCAGTATAGGAATGAGATATCCGGTGTTCCACAGGGTAGTGTTCTTGGCCCATTACTTTTCATACTATATACACATGACATATGGTTTGGCCTAGAAAATAAGCTTGTTGCATATGCAGATGATGCTACTCTCTTTGCATCAATTCCATCCCCTGAATGTAGATCTGGGGCTGGTGAATCCCTTAACAGAGATTTAGCTAAAATTAGTGTATGGTGCAAATTATGGGGTATGAAGTTGAATCCTAACAAAACTCAAAGTATGATTGTAAGTAGGTCAAGAACGGTGGCTCCTCAACATCCGGATCTCAGTATTGATAATGTTTCTTTAAATTTGTATGACTCTTTAAAAATTTTAGGTGTGATTCTCGACAGCAAATTTACTTTTGAGAAACATATAAGGACTGTGTCTTCTTCAATTGCACAAAAAATTGGCTTATTGAGA
>NC_090747.1:42684879-42689879 GCF_036898095.1 Palaemon carinicauda | reverse complement strand
AAGGTCTGAGCCTAGCACAGGCTTTCGGAACTTTATTAAAGATCTCGTTAGCGAGGTCGACCTGGAAGGCATATAAAATGGGTCTTGTCAAAGCAGACTTACACGCCGAAATCGTGTTAGCTGCCAACCCTTGCCCATGGAGGTGGATGAAGAAAGATAAGTAGAAGTCTGTCGAGATCTCCTGCGGATTCTTAGCCTTGACAAAGGCCACCCATTTTCTCCAAGATGACTCATATTGCCTTCTAGTAGATTTGCACTTATATTCCTCTAGGAAGTCTATGCTGCCTTTCGAAATCCCGAAACGCTTTCTCACCGCTAGGGAGAGAAAATCATGAGCTGAAGGGTCCGGGTTTTCTGTAATGAAGCGCAGAGAGTCGACTTCCGGACTCGCTGGGTCAGAACTGGATCTGGTAGCGGTACAAACTTCAGCCGTAGTTCCAATGCCAGAGGGGACCACACGCTGTTCGGCCACTTGTGGGCCACTATTGCCGCTACCCCCCTTGAAGGATCTCAGTTTGTTGAGGACCCTCAACAGAAGGTTGTGAGGGGCGAACAGATAAATCCTGGACCATCTGTTCCAGTCAAGGGACATCACGTCCACTGCTTCCGCTAAGGGGTCCTCGTACGGGGACACGTACAGGGGCAACTTCTTGTTGTCTTTCGTCGCAAAGAGGTCTATCTGCAGTTCTGGGACTTGATTCAGAATGAAGGAGAATGATCCTGCGTCTAAGGACCATTCCGACTCCATCGGTGTGAACCTGGATAGAGCGTCCGCTGTCACGTTGCGGACTCCTTGAAGGTGAACTGCCGACAGGTACCACTTCTTCTTTTCAGCCAATCGGAAGATGGCCAACATCACCTGGTTGAGAGGTGGTGACCTCGATCCTTGTCGATTCAAGCATCTCACAACTACCTCGCTGTCCATCACCAACATTATGTGGATCGAGTGACGCGGGGAGACTTTCTTTATGGTAAGGAGCACTGCCATAGCTTCTAGAAAGTTTATGTGAAAGGTCTTGAATAGCTTGGACCAAGTCCCCTGGATTTTTTTCCGATGAGAGTGACCTCCCCATCCCTCCTTCGAGGCGTCTGAGTGAATCGTCACCGACGGGGGAGGTGGCTGAAGAAGAACCGACTTCTTTAGATGTCTGGCTTGGGACCAAGGCCTGAGAAGAGTACGTAGCCGAAGCGGAACTGGTTTTCTTAGATCTCTTCGCGCGTTTGATGCATAACTTCTCCAAACTCCTGTTGCATCCTTTAGCTGTGCTCTTAGCACTGGGTCTGTCACCGAAGCAAACTGGAGAGAGCCCAGTACCCTCTCCTGTTCGCGTCTTGATATCCTTTCGGAATCTAGAAGTCTCTTGACAGAACCCGCTATCTCCTTCCTTTTCTTCGCCGGGATGGAGAAACGGTGTAACATTATGTCCCATTGGATTCCCAGCCACTGGAACTTTTGAGATGGAGAAAGTCGAGACTTTTTTCTGTTGATCTTGAAGCCTAGATACTCTAGGAACTGGATCACTTGACTGGAAGCTTGCAAGCATTCTGTCTTGGATGCTGCCCACACCAACCAGTCGTCCAGGTAGGCTACTACCTGAATTCCCTTTAGGCGTAATTGTTTGAGAGCTACGCTCGCAAGCTTCGTGAAAATCCTTGGGGCTATATTTAGCCTGAATGGCATGGCTCTGAAGGCGTATAGTCTTTGTTGTAGCTTGAACCCTAGGTAGGGGGAGAGTCGACGGTTGATTGGAACGTGCCAATAGGCGTCCGACAAGTCTATGGAGACGGAATATGCCCTCTTGGGCAGTAAGGTCCTTATGTGTTGCAGTGTTAGCATCTTGAATTTGCAATTCACTATGAACTTATTGAGTGGCGACAAGTCCAGAATGACTCTGAGCTTTTCCGAGTCTTTCTTGGGAACACAAAACAGCCTCCCTTGGAATTTGATGGACTTCACCCTTCGGATCACTTTTTTCTCCAACAGTTCTTGAACGTACTCCTCCAGAACGGGGGTGGAGTGTTGGAAAAACCGAGGGCACGGGGGTGGAGTGCTGTATCAGCTCCAGCCCAGTCCGTTCTTGAGTAGGCTGTGGGCCCAGGGATCGAAGGTCCACCGATCCCGAAAATTCTGAAGTCTCCCTCCTACCGGCATCATCTCACTTGGACTGCCGTCCTGAGGTCTTGCCTCCCCGACCGCGATCACCCCTGAATCCCCTTCCCCTTGAGGGGCGCCTAGACGAGCCTCTGGCTGCTCCTCTAGGCCTTGCTCGAAAGGAAGTAGACTGCCCTTCGAACGTTGGGGTGAATGCCGTGGACTGTGTCGACACGGCCTGGGGTACCCACTGAAATGTGGTCGGGGTTTGTGCCACCAACTGGGGCAATGAAGGCAATGGCAATTGCAGTTGCTGTTGCTGTTTAAGAGGCTTGGCTGGTCGAGATGGTAGCCTAGTCCTCATAGTCTTCCTCTTCGGTTGAGGACCCTCATCCGGGGAAGACTTTCTTTTGTAAGCCAGGCCCCACTTCTGGAGAAGGTTTCTATTCTCCGTGGCGGCCCTATCAAGAACTTCTTTGACCAATTCGGTAGGGAAAAGGTCTTTGCCCCTAATGTTGGAGGAGATTAGCTTCCTTGGCTGGTGCCTCACCGTAGCCGAGGTGAACACGAACTCCCTGCAAGCTCTCCTCGCCCTGACGAAGCCATAAAGATCCTTCGTCACTGTGGCCAGATGAGTCTTGGCCACTACCATGAACATTTCATGGACCTTGGGGTCACTTGCCATCGTCTCAAGAGTAGTCTGAAGAGACATTGAGGCAGCCAGTCTTTCTTTTGTCTCGAGCTCTCTCCGCAAAAGAAAGTCAGACAGCTTAGGGAGGTCCTCGCCGAACTGACGTCCGGCAATATCAGCCTCCAACTTCCCAACTGAGAAGGTAAGATCGACGTCCTTCCAGTCTTTGTGGTCCATAGGCAGGGCCAACGACAAGGGTTTACACTCCTCCAGGGAGGGGCAAGGCTTGCCGGCCTCGACTGCTTTTAGTACAGCCGCAAACCCTTTCTGTAAAAAGGGGAAGGCTCTAGCAGGAGAGGACACAAAGGAAGGGAGCTTCTTACTCAATGCAGCTACCTTTGAGTTCGTGAAGCCCCTCTCTTTCATCGAGGATGAAAGCAAAGCTTGAGCCTTAGCATGGTCCATCACTATGACCTCCTTCGGCTCTGTCTCCTCCTTTGAAGCTGGTTCCTTCCTCAGCCGGACATAACAGTCCGGATATGACCCCTTGCTGGGCCAGAATTCCACCTCCTCTAAGGGAACTGAGCCCAACTTATCCGAGATGACGATCTTTCCAGTCGTCATCGGCATGTGCTCAGCATACCTCCATGGGTTAGCATCTGAGCACAAGGGAAGGTCTTTCACATTGAGCCTTTTCTGGGGCCCATGTGATTGCTGCAAGTCTCTGCATCTGCAGTTCCATTGCAGCCGCCTTCTCCTGATTCTCCTTCTGCATTTGTTGGATCATTCCAACAATGGAGGAGAGGGCCTGTCCCAGCTCTACTGGGAGAGCGGCCGATGTTGAGGGAATAGGCTCCGGGATCTGAACCGGAGTAGCCGACACCTCGTCGACCTCTTCCTCTACAACGTCTGGGGCTTGAACTTCCTCCTGGGCGTCTGCCAGGAGGTCTTCCTCCAGACGCTCGTCCACGTCAGACATCCTGTCATCCAACTGGATGTCTTGCATAGCGACCGCGACTTCAGCATCCACCTGGAACTGAACTTGGGGGATCTCCTCTTGAGGCTGGGGAATCACTGCATCAGCTGATGCCCTAGGGAAAAGATACACCCTCATCTTCTCACTTGGAAGATAAGGTCCAGAGGTGTTCTTCTGGAAGCCCCTTACCCAGGTACGAAGCTTCTCCCTTGCTATATCCCTTGATTCCGCCGTCCTAGGGGAATCAAAGGCCTCAGTAATCAGGTTAGTGCACACGGTACATACCTGAGGGTCCCAATACTGGAGATCACCCTTGGAGATAGCGCATGCTGCGTGCCTCCTACAAAACTCATGTCCGCAGAGGTTCTTACTGCGGACGTTGCAGAAAACACTTCCGCACTTCGGAGGGTCTCCTGTAAAGAGAAGAAATTTCCATGAGTATCAAGTGAACTATGTATCACTGTATATGCATAGTTTAGCATAACAATTCAGAAAGGAAAGACACACACTTGTGTTTCCTTCACAACCAATTGTTGCAGCCTTCCAGATAATAAAATCGAATGGTTAATCTCTTCTAGAATAACCAATGCAAAGTTTCCAGAGGAAACAGGTGGAGCTCACGCCTAAGCAATGATTTTAAAATCCTGGATAATAGACAAGAAAGAACTCACTTTCTTATCTGTAAGACAACAGCAAAGGGCTGTGCTAGACAACACAAAAGTGTTAGAACACACAGTGCTGTACCAAAACTTATACTATAGTTTTCCTCTTACAGTATATATTATACTGAAGAATACTGGTACAGTATGGAAGGTTATGTGCCGGCTTTAAAGTATACTACTTAACAGCTATTAGGCGGCAGAACGCTGGTTCAAATGCATGTCGGCCGGCAACAGCCCATGTCGGCTACACAAGGTAGCACCCGGCTGCCGGCCACACTCCTGGCGACCGGCAGACAAGGGCTGACATTAGCCGGCCGGCAAAGGTACACAACCGATGCCAGCCAGCAGCAAAAGAACCAGAGGACTACGACTGCCCAGCTGCCGGCACACACCATACCTATAGTGCTCCCAAACGAAAGTGGCAGTCGAATGACAGTTCTTCTTAATATTTCGTATAGATTTCAAATAATTTCGTACCTTCACGACCTCTTGGTGAGGATACAAGAAAATTTGCCCAACTTGACATTTGCGGATTAACTGATTTAGCGTGTCGGACTAATCTTGTTCTCCTCTGAGAATGGGTGACCTCTAAATCTTAATCATTTGATTCTTTCTGGATTTTTTCTACCAACAGAGTTT
>NC_090747.1:42681002-42684379 GCF_036898095.1 Palaemon carinicauda | reverse complement strand
ATTTATACTTTTTACGAGGAATATTCATGTTAGCATAATATTCTATAATATTTTACTGCAAACAATTTTAATTTTTATTTCAGTAATCTAGAGTAATTTAATCTATTATTTCTTAAGAATTTATGATATTTTATTTCCAATAAAATACCTAATTATTGATTGGAAAGCAAATTACCCTTTTTCATCAAGTATTCCATACTGCTGTTCCTACAATCTCTCTCTCTCTCTCTCTCTCTCTCTCTCTCTCTCTCTCTCTCCTCTCTCTCTCTCTCTCTCTCTCTCTCTCTCTCTCTCTCTCTCTCTCTCAGTATACTCGTGATTTATAATTACCTTACATCTTTTATAAATAGGATTAGACAATATCAAAAAGAGTTTTCCCTTTAAGTAAATCTCACACATTCACAAAAATACATTTATAAATGGTGGAAATTATCATTAACTAATTTCATTTTTCCCAGAACAGTTGAATATACTTAATTTGCACGAACCTTAGGTAAAGTAATTAACTCGAGTAATTAACTGGAAAAAAAAGATATTGTTACTAAGTAATATTCCACTTATGGTTATTAACACAAAGGGTTTTCTTATGAGTTAATCTATTTCTTTCTTTAGAATATATATATATGTATATATATAGATATATATTGATAGATAGATAGATAGATAGATAAATAAATAGATATTAATGTCATATATATGTATATTTATACAGTATATATTACATATAAATGTAAAAATACAATATATATACATATACATATATATGTTAATTTACAATATATGTGTGTATATATATGCATATATAAAAACATATATATATATATATATATATATATACATATATATATATGTATATATGTATATATATATATATATATATATATATACTGTATATATATATATATATATATATATATGAATATATAAGTATATATATATGTATATGCATATATATATATATAAATATGTATATATATATATATATATATATATATATATATATATATATATATATATATATACACACACATTCATATCTCAATATTCTTGAAAGAACGAAAATCCAAAATAAGTCGATCACAAAAAACACGCCCAACAGATCTCAACTCCCGAATAGGAAAGGAGATGAAATCAAATTTCCTCAAACGAGTTGTTGAAGTGACTCTCAAGACGGTAAGTTATGGCAATTAAAAGTGATGAGGACAGAGATACCCCGAGAATTAATGGGATTTCCAGGGCCATCAATCGACGAGAGGGTAATAGGGGTTCAAACTTTTAAGGTAATTACCTTAGTTTTGGGGGTAATTTTCATGGTTTTAGGGTAATTCTAAGGTAATTTTGGTTTTACTAACTTGGAATTTAAAGGAAATTTGAAAAATTTTAAAGGTAATTACCTTAGTCTGAGGTATTTTTCATGCTTTCAGGGTAATTCTAAGGTAATTTTGTTTGTATTAGATTAGAATCAAAGGAAATTTGAACAAGTTTTAAGGTAATTACCTTAGTTTGGGGGTAATTTTCAGGGTAATTCTCAGGTAATTTTGGTTCTACTAGCTTTTAATTTAAGGAAATTTGAACAAGTTTTAAGGAAATTACCGTAGTCTGAGGTATTTTTCATGCTTTCAGGGTAATTCTAAGGTAATTTTGGTTCTACTACCTTGGAATTTACAGGAAATTCGAACAATTTCAAGGTAATTACCTTAGTTTGAGGTAATTTTCATGGTTTCAAGGAAATTGGACAGTATACAGGGTTTAAATTTTTAAGGCAATTACTTCAGTTTGAGGTAATTTTCAGGGTTTTAAGTAATTCTAAGGTAATTTCGGTTTCAGTAGCCTAAAATTTAGGGAAATTGGAACAAATTTTAAGGTAATCTAAGGTAAGAAGACTCTTTCCAAGGTCATCAATCGACGAGAAGGTAATAGTCAGTGTTTAAACTTTTAAGGTAATCACCTTAGTTTGGAATAATGTTCATGGTTTCAAGGTAATTCTAAGGTAATTTCGGTTTTAATAGCTTAAAATTTAAGGAAATTGGAAAATTTTTAAGGTAATCTAAGGTAAAAAAATTAGTGCAAGTAAGGATGGGGCTGCCCCTCTTAGATAGAGGCCAGTAATATATTCGAGTTTCTGGCAAAGAAGCGATCAATTAAATTATCATTTAAAGAGACATTCGTCTTCTTGTTTAATGGAGTAATTTGAAGATCTTCGCGGATTCTGACAAGATTTTTATTATGAATATGTTAATAATTGTACTACGAATATGTAACAAGATTGTAATGAGAAAATGTAACAATATTGTAATGAGAAAATGTAACAAGATTGCATTATGAATATGTGACAAGATTGAATTATAAATATGTGACAAGATTGTGTTATGAAAATGTAACAAGATTGCATTATGAATATGTGACAAGACGGAATTATGAATATGTGACAAGATTGAATTATGAATATATGACAAGACTGAATTATGAATATGTGATAAGATTGTGTTATGAAAATGTGACAAGTGTTTTATTTTTAAGAATATGTGGCTAGATTGTATTATGAATATGTGATAAGATTGTGTTATGAAAATGTGATAAGTGTTTTCTTTAAAGAATATGTGAAAAGATTGAATTATGAATATGTGATAAGATTGTGTTATGAAAATGTGATAAGTGTTTTCTTTAAAGAATATGTGAAAAGATTGAATTATGAACATGTGATAAGATTGTGTTATGAAAATGTGACAAGTGTTTTCTTTAAAGAATATGTGACAAGATTGCATTACGAAAACGTGAAAAGATTTTTCTCATGAAAAATAAATGTAGCCTGATACGATTGGAATTAAACAGAACTATTTCGTTTATCATCCTTGTTATTGAGGGAGAGGAAAAAGAAGTATTCATCTTAATATTATTTTTGTTGGAGAGGGGGAAACAGAACTGTCTATTTTATCATTATTATTGTGTAATGGTAGGTGAGTGGGTGTTGATGTATATAACCATAAAAAGAAAAACTGTGATTGTGTTATTAGTGTTTAGAAGCAGTTTAAAGGCCACTAATGAATGGCAGAAGCAAGGGACAGTAACATTGTTACTATCAAGCAGGACAATACCCTAGAGACTGACCATATATACATATGATCAGTGCCTATGCCCCCTCTCCACCCTAACTAGGACCAAGGATGGCCAGGCAATGGCTGCTGATGATTAAGCAAATAGACCTATAGGCTCCCCCAAACCCCCTACCCTTGGCTCACAAGGATGGTTAGGTTGCGACAACCAAAGAAACTAACGAGTTTGAGCGGGACTCGAAAGCCAGTCTGGCGTTCACCAGTCAGGGACGTTACCACATCTGCCATCAGTTATTGTAGATTTTTATGAGTATACAAGATTAT
>NC_090747.1:42663502-42666002 GCF_036898095.1 Palaemon carinicauda | reverse complement strand
ATATATATATAATATATATATAGAGAGAGAGAGAGAGAGAGAGAGAGAGAGAGAGAGAGAGAGAGAGAGAGAGAGGAGAGAGAGAGAGAGCGAGAGAGAGAGAGAGAGGATGGGTGATATATCTCAAAAACACATAACATATAATAACACATAATAACACATTGTTGAAACAGTCCTTTATTTACTTATTTATCTATTTTCAAACAAGTCCTCTGGATTTCAGAAAATACTTCAACCAAGACTTGAGTAGAATTTTTTCACGACTGAAAAGACGAAAGCAATGCTAATCCCGCTGTTTGGAATGGGAATTTGAAACTCTGGAATCTTCTTCTGGAATCTGCAGCATTTTTGACAGTTAAGACAAAGTCCCCAGACGCCAGAGGTCCCCCCCCCCCTCCACTACCTCCTGCATGAGCGACCACTACAGTCCTCCTTGGGGTGGAAACTGCATGCCTTCGTTAGCACCAATTGCTTCTGACTGAACTGAATACTGAGTGGATGGGAATACTTGGGAAAATACCTTTTTTCCCTTTTTTTTTAAGCTTAAATTCAGGAATGGAATGTAGCACATATGAGAAGTAGAAAATGTATTTAGCATATAATACGTTTCACGAATAACTGATACCATTGATAATATTACTTTATCATGTGTCTTTCATCACTGGTGATAATTACTAAATACTAGTGTACACAACCCATCAAAAATTACTAGATACAAATAACATATAATATGTTTCACTAATATCTGATACCATTGCAAATATTACTTCCTGGTTGTGTCTTTCACCTCTGGTGATAATTACTAAATACTAGTGTACACAACCCGTCAGATATGACTCTAAATCTTTAGATAGATATGCACACACAAACAACACCACAGAATCAACCTTTCTCACCCCCTTCCCTCTTTCCTAACTACAACACGGCAGAGTTTGGACAATTTGTGGGAGATTATGGTTTCAAAGTATACATCTCTGAGTATCCCCTCTCACTAGGGTATGACTACTCTCTCTCCCTTCTGTTAAATAGCAGTAAACACCATTTTGAGAGTTATCAATGTTAAATAACAGAACACTAATGTAAAAAAATCACCATTTTCAACTGTTTAGTATCAGAAACACTAGTTAAGCAGCTATAACTGTTAAGTAGTAGAGACACTAGTTTAGCTGCTATTACTTTTAAGTAGCAGAAACACTAGTTTAGCTACTGTAACTGTTAAGTAGCAGAAGCACTAGTTTAGCTGCTATTATTTCAAGTAGCAGAAACCCTAGTTTAGCTGCTATTAATTTCAAGTAGCAGAAACCCTAGTTTAGCTGCTATTAAATTCAAGTAGCAGAAACCTACTTTAGCTGCTATTAATTTAAAGTAGCAGAAACCCTAGTTTAGCTGCTATTAAATTCAAGTAGCAGAAACCCTAGTTTAGCTGCTATTAAATTCAAGTAGCAGAAACCCTAGTTTAGCTGCTATTAAATTCAAGTAGCAGAAACCCTAGTTTAGCTGCTATTCCTGTTCAGTAGCAGAAACAATATTGTCTAAAGCTTCATCATTTGCAACTGCTATCGATTCCAGAAAAAGTTCTATAATTAAAATCATTGATATATTATTATTATTATTATTATTATTATTATCATCATTATTATTATTATCATCATCATTATTATTATTATTATTAATATTATTATTATTATTATTATTATTATTATTATTATTATTATTATTATTATTATTATTATTATTATTATTTGCTAAGCGACAACCCTAGTTGGAAAAGCAAGATGCTATAAGCCCAGGGGCCCCAACAGGGAAAATAGCCCAATGAGGAAAGAAAACAAGGAAAAATAACAGTAACAACATTAAAATAAACATTTCCCATATAAACTCTAAAAACTTTAAAACGAGAGGAAGAGAAAGGAAATAGATAGCGTGCCCGATTGTACAAGTCAAATCTTTTTAATAAATAATCCAAAACACATGAATAAAAAAACGTTCCCATGCGAACTAATTTTGTATATTACAATACTTAAAGGAATATATGTCAATGCCCTTAAGCTTGCTTTTAGCATGGACATAATTCAACCTTTTATGAATAAAGCGTAGTAATATATGTGTGGTATTTAGGTGCCATTAATTCTTTTAGCTCCCCTTCATAGAATTAATTACTTATCAAGAGTTTTACATGGCGAATTTGAAATGATAATAAATGGTTGTTTAAATTTCCTTTTTTTTTTTTGTAACTTCTTCACATATAAATTTCTCGTAAATAATAACAGATTGAAATGATTTTAAATGGTGATAAAATTTCCCTTTTTGTAACTTAGTTCATTCATAAATTTCTCGATAATAATCATAGATGGAAATGATATGAAATGGTGAAAAAATTTCCTTTTTTTGTAATTTAGTTCATTTATAAACTTCTCGTTAATACGAAGAGATTAAAATGATATCAAATTGTAATAAAATTCTTTTTTTATTTTGTAATTTAGTCCATATATAAATCTAT
>NC_090747.1:42623750-42641250 GCF_036898095.1 Palaemon carinicauda | reverse complement strand
ACTCCAAGTAAAGTTTCAACTGCTTACGAAGAGAGGCCTCTTCGTCTCTGTGTAGATTCATTAGGAATTCCTATGAATATTTAAAACAATTATAGGATAATCAAATCTAAAGGGTTAAAGAAAAAACAAGTGAAAAGGAAAAGAAAAATCAAATAAAACTCTAGGACATAGAAGAATTAAAATTCTACGTAGTCGTAATATCTTTAGAGAAATTCATTGTTCCGGGGTAAATTAAATACAAGTCTTCATTAGTCTGAATAAACCAAGACCAAGTACACTTTTTTTCCTTGCTACCTACTCCCCCTTGGGGGTCTTATGGAACGCCTGATATAAAAATCGAGTTCTACAGAAGCTCTTTCTTGCTACCTCCTCCCCTTGGAAAAGGGGCCAAATATAAAAATCAAGTTCTACGGAACCTCTTTCTTGCTACCTCCTCCCCTTGGAAAAGGGGCCAAATATAAAAATCGAGTTCTACAGAAGCTCTTTCTTGCTACCTCCTCCCCTTGGAAAAGGGGCCAGATATAAAAATCAAGTTCTACGGAACTTCTTTCTTGCTACCTCCTCCCCTTGGAAAAGGGGCCAGATATCAAAATCGAGTTCTACAGAAGCTCTTTCTTGCTACCTCCTCCCCTTGGAAAAGGGGCCAGATATAAAAATCAAGTTCTACGGAACCTCTTTCTTGCTACCTCCTCCCCTTGGAAAAGGGGCCAGATATCAAAATCGAGTTCTACAGAAGCTCTTTCTTGCTACCTCCTCCCCTTGGAAAAGGGGCCAGATATAAAAATCAAGTTCTACGGAACCTCTTTCTTGCTACCTCCTCCCCTTGGAAAAGGGGCCAGATATCAAAATCGAGTTCTACAGAAGCTCTTTCTTGCTACCTCCTCCCCTTGGAAAAGGGGCCAGATATAAAAATCAAGTTCTACGGAACCTCTTTCTTGCTACCTCCTCCCCTTGGAAAAGGGGCCAGATATCAAAATCGAGTTCTACAGAAGCTCTTTCTTGCTACCTCCTCCCCCTCGGAAAAGGGGCCAGATATAAAAATCGAGTTCTACGGAACCTCTTTCTTGCTACCTCCTCCACTTGGAAAAGGGGCCAGATATAAAAATCGTTTAGTTCTACGGAACCTCTTTCTTGCTATCTCCTCCACTTGGAAAAGGGGCCAGATATAAAAATCGTTTAGTTCTACGGAACCTCTTTCTTGCTACCTCCTCCACTTGGAAAAGGGGCCAGATATAAAAATCGTTTAGTTCTACGGAACCTCTTTCTTGCTACCTCCTCCACTTGGAAAAGGGGCCAGATATAAAAATCGTTTAGTTCTACGGAACCTCTTTCTTGCTACCCTCCTCCACTTGGAAAAGGGGCCAGATATAAAAATCGTTTAGTTCTACGGAACCTCTTTCTTGCTATCTCCTCCACTTGGAAAAGGGGCCAGATATAAAAATCGTTTAGTTCTACGGAACCTCTTTCTTGTTACCTCCTCCCCTTGGAAAAGGGGCCAGATATAAAAATACAGGTCTACAGAAGCTCTTTCTTGCTACCTCCTCCCCTTGGAAAAGGGGCCAGATATAAAAATCGAGTCCTACGGAAGCTCTTTCTTGCTACCCTCCTCCCCTTGGAAAAGGGGCCAGATATAAAAATCGAGTTCTACGGAAGCTCTTTCTTGCTACCTCCTCCCCCTCGGAAAAGGGGCCAGATATAAAAATCGTTTAGTTCTACGGAACCTCTTTCTTTCTATCTCCTCCACTTGGAAAAGGGGCCAGATATAAAAATCGAGTCCTACGGAAGCTCTTTCTTGCTACCTCCTCCCCCTCGGAAAAGGGGCCAGATATAAAAATCGTTTAGTTCTACGGAACCTCTTTCTTGCTATCTCCTCCACTTGGAAAAGGGGCTAGATATAAAAATCGAGTTCTACGGAACCTCTTTCTTGCTACCCTCCTCCCCCTTGGAAAAGGGGCCAGATATAAAAATCGTTTAGTTCTACGGAACCTCTTTCTTTCTATCTCCTCCACTTGGAAAAGGGGCCAGATATAAAAATCGAGTCCTACGGAAGCTCTTTCTTGCTACCTCCTCCCCCTCGGAAAAGGGGCCAGATATAAAAATCGAGTCCTACGGAAGCTCTTTCTTGCTATCTCCTCCCCCTCGGAAAAGGGGCCAGATATAAAAATCGTTTAGTTCTACGGAACCTCTTTCTTTCTATCTCCTCCACTTGGAAAAGGGGCCAGATATAAAAATCGAGTCCTACGGAAGCTCTTTCTTGCTACCTCCTCCCCCTCGGAAAAGGGGCCAGATATAAAAATCGAGTCCTACGGAAGCTCTTTCTTGCTACCCTCCTCCCCCTCGGAAAAGGGGCCAGATATAAAAATCGTTTAGTTCTACGGAACCTCTTTCTTGCTATCTCCTCCACTTGGAAAAGGGGCCAGATATAAAAATCGAGTTCTACGGAACCTCTTTCTTGCTACCCTCCTCCCCCTCGGAAAAGGGGCCAGATATAAAAATCGTTTAGTTCTACGGAACCTCTTTCTTTCTATCTCCTCCACTTGGAAAAGGGGCCAGATATAAAAATCGAGTCCTACGGAAGCTCTTTCTTGCTACCTCCTCCCCCTCGGAAAAGGGGCCAGATATAAAAATCGTTTAGTTCTACGGAACCTCTTTCTTTCTATCTCCTCCACTTGGAAAAGGGGCCAGATATAAAAATCGAGTTCTACGGAAGCTCTTTCTTGCTACCTCCTCCCCCTCGGAAAAGGGGCCAGATATAAAAATCGAGTCCTACGGAAGCTCTTTCTTGCTATCTCCTCCCCCTCGGAAAAGGGGCCAGATATAAAAATCGTTTAGTTCTACGGAACCTCTTTCTTGCTATCTCCTCCACTTGGAAAAGGGGCTAGATATAAAAATCGAGTTCTACGGAACCTCTTTCTTGCTACCTCCTCCCCCTTGGAAAAGGGGCCAGATATAAAAATCGTTTAGTTCTACGGAACCTCTTTCTTTCTATCTCCTCCACTTGGAAAAGGGGCCAGATATAAAAATCGAGTCCTACGGAAGCTCTTTCTTGCTACCTCCTCCCCCTCGGAAAAGGGGCCAGATATAAAAATCGTTTAGTTCTACGGAACCTCTTTCTTGCTATCTCCTCCACTTGGAAAAGGGGCCAGATATAAAAATCGAGTTCTACGGAAGCTCTTTCTTGCTACCTCCTCCACTTGGAAAAGGGGCCAGATATAAAAATCGTTTAGTTCTACGGAACCTCTTTCTTGCTATCTCCTCCACTTGGAAAAGGGGCCAGATATAAAAATCGAGTTCTACGGAACCTCTTTCTTGCTACCTCCTCCCCCTCGGAAAAGGGGCCAGATATAAAAATCGAGTTCTACGGAAGCTCTTTCTTGCTACCTCCTCCACTTGGAAAAGGGGCCAGATATAAAAATCGTTTAGTTCTACGGAACCTCTTTCTTGCTATCTCCTCCACTTGGAAAAGGGGCCAGATATAAAAATCGAGTTCTACGGAAGCTCTTTCTTGCTACCTCCTCCACTTGGAAAAGGGGCCAGATATAAAAATCGTTTAGTTCTACGGAACCTCTTTCTTGCTACCTCCTCCACTTGGAAAAGGGGCCAGATATAAAAATCGTTTAGTTCTACGGAACCTCTTTCTTGCTATCTCCTCCACTTGGAAAAGGGGCCAGATATAAAAATCGTTTAGTTCTACGGAACCTCTTTCTTGTTACCTCCTCCCCTTGGAAAAGGGGCCAGATATAAAAATACAGGTCTACAGAAGCTCTTTCTTGCTACCTCCTCCCCTTGGAAAAGGGGCCAGATATAAAAATCGAGTCCTACGGAAGCTCTTTCTTGCTACCTCCTCCCCTTGGAAAAGGGGCCAGATATAAAAATCGAGTTCTACGGAAGCTCTTTCTTGCTACCTCCCTCCCCCTCGGAAAAGGGGCCAGATATAAAAATCGTTTAGTTCTACGGAACCTCTTTCTTTCTATCTCCTCCACTTGGAAAAGGGGCCAGATATAAAAATCGAGTCCTACGGAAGCTCTTTCTTGCTACCTCCTCCCCCTCGGAAAAGGGGCCAGATATAAAAATCGAGTCCTACGGAAGCTCTTTCTTGCTATCTCCTCCACTTGGAAAAGGGGCCAGATATAAAAATCGTTTAGTTCTACGGAACCTCTTTCTTGCTATCTCCTCCACTTGGAAAAGGGGCCAGATATAAAAATCGAGTTCTACGGAACCTCTTTCTTGCTACCTCCTCCCCCTCGGAAAAGGGGCCAGATATAAAAATCGTTTAGTTCTACGGAACCTCTTTCTTTCTATCTCCTCCACTTGGAAAAGGGGCCAGATATAAAAATCGAGTCCTACGGAAGCTCTTTCTTGCTACCTCCTCCCCCTCGGAAAAGGGGCCAGATATAAAAATCGTTTAGTTCTACGGAACCTCTTTCTTGCTATCTCCTCCACTTGGAAAAGGGGCTAGATATAAAAATCGAGTTCTACGGAACCTCTTTCTTGCTACCTCCTCCCCCTTGGAAAAGGGGCCAGATATAAAAATCGTTTAGTTCTACGGAACCTCTTTCTTTCTATCTCCTCCACTTGGAAAAGGGGCCAGATATAAAAATCGAGTCCTACGGAAGCTCTTTCTTGCTACCTCCTCCCCCTCGGAAAAGGGGCCAGATATAAAAATCGAGTCCTACGGAAGCTCTTTCTTGCTATCTCCTCCCCTCGGAAAGGGGCCAGATATAAAAATCGTTTAGTTCTACGGAACCTCTTTCTTTCTATCTCCTCCACTTGGAAAAGGGGCCAGATATAAAAATCGAGTCCTACGGAAGCTCTTTCTTGCTACCTCCTCCCCCTCGGAAAAGGGGCCAGATATAAAAATCGAGTCCTACGGAAGCTCTTTCTTGCTACCTCCTCCCCCTCGGAAAAGGGGCCAGATATAAAAATCGTTTAGTTCTACGGAACCTCTTTCTTGCTATCTCCTCCACTTGGAAAAGGGGCCAGATATAAAAATCGAGTTCTACGGAACCTCTTTCTTGCTACCTCCTCCCCCTCGGAAAAGGGGCCAGATATAAAAATCGTTTAGTTCTACGGAACCTCTTTCTTTCTATCTCCTCCACTTGGAAAAGGGGCCAGATATAAAAATCGAGTCCTACGGAAGCTCTTTCTTGCTACCTCCTCCCCCTCGGAAAAGGGGCCAGATATAAAAATCGTTTAGTTCTACGGAACCTCTTTCTTGCTATCTCCTCCACTTGGAAAAGGGGCCAGATATAAAAATCGAGTTCTACGGAACCTCTTTCTTGCTACCTCCTCCCCCTCGGAAAAGGGGCCAGATATAAAAATCGTTTAGTTCTACGGAACCTCTTTCTTTCTATCTCCTCCACTTGGAAAAGGGGCCAGATATAAAAATCGAGTCCTACGGAAGCTCTTTCTTGCTACCTCCTCCCCCTCGGAAAAGGGGCCAGATATAAAAATCGTTTAGTTCTACGGAACCTCTTTCTTTCTATCTCCTCCACTTGGAAAAGGGGCCAGATATAAAAATCGAGTTCTACGGAAGCTCTTTCTTGCTACCTCCTCCCCCTCGGAAAAGGGGCCAGATATAAAAATCGAGTCCTACGGAAGCTCTTTCTTGCTATCTCCTCCCCCTCGGAAAAGGGGCCAGATATAAAAATCGTTTAGTTCTACGGAACCTCTTTCTTGCTATCTCCTCCACTTGGAAAAGGGGCCAGATATAAAAATCGAGTTCTACGGAACCTCTTTCTTGCTACCTCCTCCCCCTTGGAAAAGGGGCCAGATATAAAAATCGTTTAGTTCTACGGAACCTCTTTCTTTCTATCTCCTCCACTTGGAAAAGGGGCCAGATATAAAAATCGAGTCCTACGGAAGCTCTTTCTTGCTACCTCCTCCCCCTCGGAAAAGGGGCCAGATATAAAAATCGAGTCCTACGGAAGCTCTTTCTTGCTATCTCCTCCCCCTCGGAAAAGGGGCCAGATATAAAAATCGTTTAGTTCTACGGAACCTCTTTCTTGCTATCTCCTCCACTTGGAAAAGGGGCCAGATATAAAAATCGAGTCCTACGGAAGCTCTTTCTTGCTACCTCCTCCCCCTCGGAAAAGGGGCCAGATATAAAAATCGAGTCCTACGGAAGCTCTTTCTTGCTACCTCCTCCCCCTCGGAAAAGGGGCCAGATATAAAAATCGTTTAGTTCTACGGAACCTCTTTCTTGCTATCTCCTCCACTTGGAAAAGGGGCCAGATATAAAAATCGAGTTCTACGGAACCTCTTTCTTGCTACCTCCTCCCCCTCGGAAAAGGGGCCAGATATAAAAATCGTTTAGTTCTACGGAACCTCTTTCTTTCTATCTCCTCCACTTGGAAAAGGGGCCAGATATAAAAATCGAGTCCTACGGAAGCTCTTTCTTGCTACCTCCTCCCCCTCGGAAAAGGGGCCAGATATAAAAATCGTTTAGTTCTACGGAACCTCTTTCTTGCTATCTCCTCCACTTGGAAAAGGGGCCAGATATAAAAATCGAGTTCTACGGAACCTCTTTCTTGCTACCTCCTCCCCCTCGGAAAAGGGGCCAGATATAAAAATCGTTTAGTTCTACGGAACCTCTTTCTTTCTATCTCCTCCACTTGGAAAAGGGGCCAGATATAAAAATCGAGTCCTACGGAAGCTCTTTCTTGCTACCTCCTCCCCCTCGGAAAAGGGGCCAGATATAAAAATCGTTTAGTTCTACGGAACCTCTTTCTTGCTATCTCCTCCACTTGGAAAAGGGGCCAGATATAAAAATCGAGTTCTACGGAACCTCTTTCTTGCTACCTCCTCCCCCTCGGAAAAGGGGCCAGATATAAAAATCGTTTAGTTCTACGGAACCTCTTTCTTTCTATCTCCTCCACTTGGAAAAGGGGCCAGATATAAAAATCGAGTCCTACGGAAGCTCTTTCTTGCTACCTCCTCCCCCTCGGAAAAGGGGCCAGATATAAAAATCGTTTAGTTCTACGGAACCTCTTTCTTTCTATCTCCTCCACTTGGAAAAGGGGCCAGATATAAAAATCGAGTTCTACGGAAGCTCTTTCTTGCTACCTCCTCCCCCTCGGAAAAGGGGCCAGATATAAAAATCGAGTCCTACGGAAGCTCTTTCTTGCTATCTCCTCCCCCTCGGAAAAGGGGCCAGATATAAAAATCGTTTAGTTCTACGGAACCTCTTTCTTGCTATCTCCTCCACTTGGAAAAGGGGCTAGATATAAAAATCGAGTTCTACGGAACCTCTTTCTTGCTACCTCCTCCCCCTTGGAAAAGGGGCCAGATATAAAAATCGTTTAGTTCTACGGAACCTCTTTCTTTCTATCTCCTCCACTTGGAAAAGGGGCCAGATATAAAAATCGAGTCCTACGGAAGCTCTTTCTTGCTACCTCCTCCCCCTCGGAAAAG
Organism: Palaemon carinicauda; assembly: GCF_036898095.1. Lineage (NCBI taxonomy): Eukaryota > Metazoa > Arthropoda > Malacostraca > Decapoda > Palaemonidae > Palaemon > Palaemon carinicauda. The sequence continues at coordinate 42,633,837 of NC_090747.1, read as the reverse complement.
GGGCCAGATATAAAAATCGTTTAGTTCTACGGAACCTCTTTCTTGCTATCTCCTCCACTTGGAAAAGGGGCCAGATATAAAAATCGAGTTCTACGGAAGCTCTTTCTTGCTACCTCCTCCACTTGGAAAAGGGGCCAGATATAAAAATCGTTTAGTTCTACGGAACCTCTTTCTTGCTATCTCCTCCACTTGGAAAAGGGGCCAGATATAAAAATCGAGTTCTACGGAACCTCTTTCTTGCTACCTCCTCCCCCTCGGAAAAGGGGCCAGATATAAAAATCGAGTTCTACGGAAGCTCTTTCTTGCTACCTCCTCCACTTGGAAAAGGGGCCAGATATAAAAATCGTTTAGTTCTACGGAACCTCTTTCTTGCTATCTCCTCCACTTGGAAAAGGGGCCAGATATAAAAATCGAGTTCTACGGAAGCTCTTTCTTGCTACCTCCTCCACTTGGAAAAGGGGCCAGATATAAAAATCGTTTAGTTCTACGGAACCTCTTTCTTGCTACCTCCTCCACTTGGAAAAGGGGCCAGATATAAAAATCGTTTAGTTCTACGGAACCTCTTTCTTGCTATCTCCTCCACTTGGAAAAGGGGCCAGATATAAAAATCGTTTAGTTCTACGGAACCTCTTTCTTGTTACCTCCTCCCCTTGGAAAAGGGGCCAGATATAAAAATACAGGTCTACAGAAGCTCTTTCTTGCTACCTCCTCCCCTTGGAAAAGGGGCCAGATATAAAAATCGAGTCCTACGGAAGCTCTTTCTTGCTACCTCCTCCCCTTGGAAAAGGGGCCAGATATAAAAATCGAGTTCTACGGAAGCTCTTTCTTGCTACCTCCTCCCCCTCGGAAAAGGGGCCAGATATAAAAATCGTTTAGTTCTACGGAACCTCTTTCTTTCTATCTCCTCCACTTGGAAAAGGGGCCAGATATAAAAATCGAGTCCTACGGAAGCTCTTTCTTGCTACCTCCTCCCCCTCGGAAAAGGGGCCAGATATAAAAATCGAGTCCTACGGAAGCTCTTTCTTGCTATCTCCTCCACTTGGAAAAGGGGCCAGATATAAAAATCGTTTAGTTCTACGGAACCTCTTTCTTGCTATCTCCTCCACTTGGAAAAGGGGCCAGATATAAAAATCGAGTTCTACGGAACCTCTTTCTTGCTACCTCCTCCCCCTCGGAAAAGGGGCCAGATATAAAAATCGTTTAGTTCTACGGAACCTCTTTCTTTCTATCTCCTCCACTTGGAAAAGGGGCCAGATATAAAAATCGAGTCCTACGGAAGCTCTTTCTTGCTACCTCCTCCCCCTCGGAAAAGGGGCCAGATATAAAAATCGTTTAGTTCTACGGAACCTCTTTCTTGCTATCTCCTCCACTTGGAAAAGGGGCTAGATATAAAAATCGAGTTCTACGGAACCTCTTTCTTGCTACCTCCTCCCCCTTGGAAAAGGGGCCAGATATAAAAATCGTTTAGTTCTACGGAACCTCTTTCTTTCTATCTCCTCCACTTGGAAAAGGGGCCAGATATAAAAATCGAGTCCTACGGAAGCTCTTTCTTGCTACCTCCTCCCCCTCGGAAAAGGGGCCAGATATAAAAATCGAGTCCTACGGAAGCTCTTTCTTGCTATCTCCTCCCCCTCGGAAAAGGGGCCAGATATAAAAATCGTTTAGTTCTACGGAACCTCTTTCTTTCTATCTCCTCCACTTGGAAAAGGGGCCAGATATAAAAATCGAGTCCTACGGAAGCTCTTTCTTGCTACCTCCTCCCCCTCGGAAAAGGGGCCAGATATAAAAATCGAGTCCTACGGAAGCTCTTTCTTGCTACCTCCTCCCCCTCGGAAAAGGGGCCAGATATAAAAATCGTTTAGTTCTACGGAACCTCTTTCTTGCTATCTCCTCCACTTGGAAAAGGGGCCAGATATAAAAATCGAGTTCTACGGAACCTCTTTCTTGCTACCTCCTCCCCCTCGGAAAAGGGGCCAGATATAAAAATCGTTTAGTTCTACGGAACCTCTTTCTTTCTATCTCCTCCACTTGGAAAAGGGGCCAGATATAAAAATCGAGTCCTACGGAAGCTCTTTCTTGCTACCTCCTCCCCCTCGGAAAAGGGGCCAGATATAAAAATCGTTTAGTTCTACGGAACCTCTTTCTTGCTATCTCCTCCACTTGGAAAAGGGGCCAGATATAAAAATCGAGTTCTACGGAACCTCTTTCTTGCTACCTCCTCCCCCTCGGAAAAGGGGCCAGATATAAAAATCGTTTAGTTCTACGGAACCTCTTTCTTTCTATCTCCTCCACTTGGAAAAGGGGCCAGATATAAAAATCGAGTCCTACGGAAGCTCTTTCTTGCTACCTCCTCCCCCTCGGAAAAGGGGCCAGATATAAAAATCGTTTAGTTCTACGGAACCTCTTTCTTTCTATCTCCTCCACTTGGAAAAGGGGCCAGATATAAAAATCGAGTTCTACGGAAGCTCTTTCTTGCTACCTCCTCCCCCTCGGAAAAGGGGCCAGATATAAAAATCGAGTCCTACGGAAGCTCTTTCTTGCTATCTCCTCCCCCTCGGAAAAGGGGCCAGATATAAAAATCGTTTAGTTCTACGGAACCTCTTTCTTGCTATCTCCTCCACTTGGAAAAGGGGCTAGATATAAAAATCGAGTTCTACGGAACCTCTTTCTTGCTACCTCCTCCCCCTTGGAAAAGGGGCCAGATATAAAAATCGTTTAGTTCTACGGAACCTCTTTCTTTCTATCTCCTCCACTTGGAAAAGGGGCCAGATATAAAAATCGAGTCCTACGGAAGCTCTTTCTTGCTACCTCCTCCCCCTCGGAAAAGGGGCCAGATATAAAAATCGTTTAGTTCTACGGAACCTCTTTCTTGCTATCTCCTCCACTTGGAAAAGGGGCCAGATATAAAAATCGAGTTCTACGGAAGCTCTTTCTTGCTACCTCCTCCACTTGGAAAAGGGGCCAGATATAAAAATCGTTTAGTTCTACGGAACCTCTTTCTTGCTATCTCCTCCACTTGGAAAAGGGGCCAGATATAAAAATCGAGTTCTACGGAACCTCTTTCTTGCTACCTCCTCCCCCTCGGAAAAGGGGCCAGATATAAAAATCGAGTTCTACGGAAGCTCTTTCTTGCTACCTCCTCCACTTGGAAAAGGGGCCAGATATAAAAATCGTTTAGTTCTACGGAACCTCTTTCTTGCTATCTCCTCCACTTGGAAAAGGGGCCAGATATAAAAATCGAGTTCTACGGAAGCTCTTTCTTGCTACCTCCTCCACTTGGAAAAGGGGCCAGATATAAAAATCGTTTAGTTCTACGGAACCTCTTTCTTGCTACCTCCTCCACTTGGAAAAGGGGCCAGATATAAAAATCGTTTAGTTCTACGGAACCTCTTTCTTGCTATCTCCTCCACTTGGAAAAGGGGCCAGATATAAAAATCGTTTAGTTCTACGGAACCTCTTTCTTGTTACCTCCTCCCCTTGGAAAAGGGGCCAGATATAAAAATACAGGTCTACAGAAGCTCTTTCTTGCTACCTCCTCCCCTTGGAAAAGGGGCCAGATATAAAAATCGAGTCCTACGGAAGCTCTTTCTTGCTACCTCCTCCCCTTGGAAAAGGGGCCAGATATAAAAATCGAGTTCTACGGAAGCTCTTTCTTGCTACCTCCTCCCCCTCGGAAAAGGGGCCAGATATAAAAATCGTTTAGTTCTACGGAACCTCTTTCTTTCTATCTCCTCCACTTGGAAAAGGGGCCAGATATAAAAATCGAGTCCTACGGAAGCTCTTTCTTGCTACCTCCTCCCCCTCGGAAAAGGGGCCAGATATAAAAATCGAGTCCTACGGAAGCTCTTTCTTGCTATCTCCTCCACTTGGAAAAGGGGCCAGATATAAAAATCGTTTAGTTCTACGGAACCTCTTTCTTGCTATCTCCTCCACTTGGAAAAGGGGCCAGATATAAAAATCGAGTTCTACGGAACCTCTTTCTTGCTACCTCCTCCCCCTCGGAAAAGGGGCCAGATATAAAAATCGTTTAGTTCTACGGAACCTCTTTCTTTCTATCTCCTCCACTTGGAAAAGGGGCCAGATATAAAAATCGAGTCCTACGGAAGCTCTTTCTTGCTACCTCCTCCCCCTCGGAAAAGGGGCCAGATATAAAAATCGTTTAGTTCTACGGAACCTCTTTCTTGCTATCTCCTCCACTTGGAAAAGGGGCTAGATATAAAAATCGAGTTCTACGGAACCTCTTTCTTGCTACCTCCTCCCCCTTGGAAAAGGGGCCAGATATAAAAATCGTTTAGTTCTACGGAACCTCTTTCTTTCTATCTCCTCCACTTGGAAAAGGGGCCAGATATAAAAATCGAGTCCTACGGAAGCTCTTTCTTGCTACCTCCTCCCCCTCGGAAAAGGGGCCAGATATAAAAATCGAGTCCTACGGAAGCTCTTTCTTGCTATCTCCTCCCCCTCGGAAAAGGGGCCAGATATAAAAATCGTTTAGTTCTACGGAACCTCTTTCTTTCTATCTCCTCCACTTGGAAAAGGGGCCAGATATAAAAATCGAGTCCTACGGAAGCTCTTTCTTGCTACCTCCTCCCCCTCGGAAAAGGGGCCAGATATAAAAATCGAGTCCTACGGAAGCTCTTTCTTGCTACCTCCTCCCCCTCGGAAAAGGGGCCAGATATAAAAATCGTTTAGTTCTACGGAACCTCTTTCTTGCTATCTCCTCCACTTGGAAAAGGGGCCAGATATAAAAATCGAGTTCTACGGAACCTCTTTCTTGCTACCTCCTCCCCCTCGGAAAAGGGGCCAGATATAAAAATCGTTTAGTTCTACGGAACCTCTTTCTTTCTATCTCCTCCACTTGGAAAAGGGGCCAGATATAAAAATCGAGTCCTACGGAAGCTCTTTCTTGCTACCTCCTCCCCCTCGGAAAAGGGGCCAGATATAAAAATCGTTTAGTTCTACGGAACCTCTTTCTTGCTATCTCCTCCACTTGGAAAAGGGGCCAGATATAAAAATCGAGTTCTACGGAACCTCTTTCTTGCTACCTCCTCCCCCTCGGAAAAGGGGCCAGATATAAAAATCGTTTAGTTCTACGGAACCTCTTTCTTTCTATCTCCTCCACTTGGAAAAGGGGCCAGATATAAAAATCGAGTCCTACGGAAGCTCTTTCTTGCTGCCTCCTCCCCCTCGGAAAAGGGGCCAGATATAAAAATCGTTTAGTTCTACGGAACCTCTTTCTTTCTATCTCCTCCACTTGGAAAAGGGGCCAGATATAAAAATCGAGTTCTACGGAAGCTCTTTCTTGCTACCTCCTCCCCCTCGGAAAAGGGGCCAGATATAAAAATCGAGTCCTACGGAAGCTCTTTCTTGCTATCTCCTCCCCCTCGGAAAAGGGGCCAGATATAAAAATCGTTTAGTTCTACGGAACCTCTTTCTTGCTATCTCCTCCACTTGGAAAAGGGGCTAGATATAAAAATCGAGTTCTACGGAACCTCTTTCTTGCTACCTCCTCCCCCTTGGAAAAGGGGCCAGATATAAAAATCGTTTAGTTCTACGGAACCTCTTTCTTTCTATCTCCTCCACTTGGAAAAGGGGCCAGATATAAAAATCGAGTCCTACGGAAGCTCTTTCTTGCTACCTCCTCCCCCTCGGAAAAGGGGCCAGATATAAAAATCGAGTCCTACGGAAGCTCTTTCTTGCTATCTCCTCCCCCTCGGAAAAGGGGCCAGATATAAAAATCGTTTAGTTCTACGGAACCTCTTTCTTTCTATCTCCTCCACTTGGAAAAGGGGCCAGATATAAAAATCGAGTCCTACGGAAGCTCTTTCTTGCTACCTCCTCCCCCTCGGAAAAGGGGCCAGATATAAAAATCGAGTCCTACGGAAGCTCTTTCTTGCTACCTCCTCCCCCTCGGAAAAGGGGCCAGATATAAAAATCGTTTAGTTCTACGGAACCTCTTTCTTGCTATCTCCTCCACTTGGAAAAGGGGCCAGATATAAAAATCGAGTTCTACGGAACCTCTTTCTTGCTACCTCCTCCCCCTCGGAAAAGGGGCCAGATATAAAAATCGTTTAGTTCTACGGAACCTCTTTCTTTCTATCTCCTCCACTTGGAAAAGGGGCCAGATATAAAAATCGAGTCCTACGGAAGCTCTTTCTTGCTACCTCCTCCCCCTCGGAAAAGGGGCCAGATATAAAAATCGTTTAGTTCTACGGAACCTCTTTCTTGCTATCTCCTCCACTTGGAAAAGGGGCCAGATATAAAAATCGAGTTCTACGGAACCTCTTTCTTGCTACCTCCTCCCCCTCGGAAAAGGGGCCAGATATAAAAATCGTTTAGTTCTACGGAACCTCTTTCTTTCTATCTCCTCCACTTGGAAAAGGGGCCAGATATAAAAATCGAGTCCTACGGAAGCTCTTTCTTGCTACCTCCTCCCCCTCGGAAAAGGGGCCAGATATAAAAATCGTTTAGTTCTACGGAACCTCTTTCTTGCTATCTCCTCCACTTGGAAAAGGGGCCAGATATAAAAATCGAGTTCTACGGAAGCTCTTTCTTGCTACCTCCTCCCCCTCGGAAAAGGGGCCAGATATAAAAATCGAGTCCTACGGAAGCTCTTTCTTGCTATCTCCTCCACTTGGAAAAGGGGCCAGATATAAAAATCGAGTTCTACGGAACCTCTTTCTTGCTACCTCCTCCCCCTCGGAAAAGGGGCCAGATATAAAAATCGTTTAGTTCTACGGAACCTCTTTCTTGCTATCTCCTCCACTTGGAAAAGGGGCCAGATATAAAAATCGAGTTCTACGGAACCTCTTTCTTGCTACCTCCTCCCCCTCGGAAAAGGGGCCAGATATAAAAATCGAGTTCTACGGAAGCTCTTTCTTGCTACCTTCTCCCCCTCGGAAAAGGGGCCAGATATAAAAATCGTTTAGTTCTACGGAACCTCTTTCTTGCTATCTCCTCCACTTGGAAAAGGGGCCAGATATAAAAATCGAGTTCTACGGAACCTCTTTCTTGCTACCTCCTCCCCCTCGGAAAAGGGGCCAGATATAAAAATCGTTTAGTTCTACGGAACCTCTTTCTTGCTATCTCCTCCACTTGGAAAAGGGGCCAGATATAAAAATCGAGTTCTACGGAACCTCTTTCTTGCTACCTCCTCCCCCTCGGAAAAGGGGCCAGATATAAAAATCGAGTTCTACGGAAGCTCTTTCTTGCTACCTCCTCCCCCTCGGAAAAGGGGCCAGATATAAAAATCGAGTTCTACGGAAGCTCTTTCTTGCTACCTCCTCCCCCTCGGAAAAGGGGCCACATATAAAAATCGAGTTCTACGGAAGCTCTTTCTTGCTACCTCCTCCCCCTCGGAAAAGGGGCCACATATAAAAATCGAGTTCTACGGAAGCTCTTTCTTGCTACCTCCTCCCCTTGGAAAAGGGGCCAGATATAAAAATCGAGTCCTACGGAAGCTCTTTCTTGCTACCTCCTCCCCTCCTCCTCCCCTTGGAAAAGGGGCCAGATATAAAAATCGAGTTCTACAGAAGCTCTGAATAAACACGACGGCTCTCGAGGAAATGAAAAACATCCAAGCTTACTAACACTGTTGTCGTGGCCACTTCTGACAAAAGGCAGCCACTTAGGCATTCTCTTTACGTTAGTGGCACAGCTGACACTCATGCCAAGTTGTTTTTCATCTCCTCCCCGCTCTGCCAGGCCAGCGTAAAACATAATGGGCTGTCACTCATAAAACACACCTTATATTCAAAACGAAAAGTCATCTTTTTTCCATTCCATGCTATTACCGTTTTTTATGCTAAAACGCTTTCTTCTTCTCTGCAAAGATAAGGAGACGTGACCTTATCCAAAAAATATTCAGAGACATTTACCAGTCTGCTTCATACATACAGAAGAAACTAACTGTTCTGGAATTTTCTCTTTTAAAAATACATCATTATGAGCTGTTGCTAGTCCCTTGCAAGACAAAGACCTCAGATATTTCTTTTATGTCCTTCCTCACACGTCTATTTATGGTCTTTATATGCCAGTTTGTACCAGAAAGTTTCCATAGTTCGTCAATCCATTGTCTTCTCATCCTTCCCATACTTCTTTTGCAATTTCTAAGGACCCATTCTGTTATTCTTAATGTCCATCTATTATCTGTCATGCTCATTATCTGTCCTACCCATGACACATTCCTTTTTCTTATATGTTGTTAGAATATCCTTTACTTTAGCCTTAGGACATCAGCTAGTTAGAACTCAAAGAGCTATGGTAAGAATAATGTTGGGATTGACTCTAAGAGACAGAAAAAGAGCAACATGGATACGAGAGAAAACTAAAGTAGAGGATATTCTATAGAAATACATCTGACATATGTATATTCTTCTGTAGTCGTATTTCTAACTTACACACGATTTATATCTCCTAGATCACGAATGGCCTCCCTGGTCCTGACAGTTCCGTGACATAAAAGATGCTTCTTACCTTAACAGAGAGATCTCATTTGCCGTACAGTCTGTTCAAGAGCTGCATCATATGTAGCATTCTATTAGGAACGAACTTCGTTGTTTCCTGGATGTTTATCATATAAGAGAGCTTAACCTGTGTATGCTATGATATATATATATATATATATATATATATATATATATATATATATATATATATATTTATATGTATACTTAATATATATATATATATATATATATATATATATATATATATATATATATAAATAAATACATATGTGTAAATATTTATATAAATATTCATAAAGATAGATTTATATAAATATAAGGAATAAACACTTTATATATGAATATACGTATATATATATATATATATATATATATATATAAATATAAAATAATATATATATATATATATATATATATATATATATATATATATATATATATATATATATATATATATATATATACATATATATATATAGAGAGAGAGAGAGAGAGAGAGAGAGAGAGAGAGAGAGAGAGAGAGAGAGAGAGGAGAGAGAGAGAGAGAGAGAGAGAGAGAGAGAGGTGTTGTCACAAAGCCTGGGTTATGTACGAGTCAATGGATCACGCCAACGACCCCCAGAAGACGGATTCCTCCCATAACACTAACAGTGTGAGAGCGAATATCCAGCCCCGTTGTAATCCAACAGAGACAAATCTACGGCAGCAACACCCTCATTTCAACCAGGCGAAGAGCTTTCCTCCACCTAGATCTCTCGCTGAAGCAATAATGGATGTCAAGCAATTAGTTGCTTGTGTGTGTGTGTTTGTGAGTTTGTGTGACCACAGATGGCGTTGCCACAAGGCCTCTTATGACCTCTGCAGAAGCAATACAGCTGCTGGGAAAGAGGTTTCATAAATCCACAAGTTGTGCAACACAGTCATTCGATAACAACAGTTTGGGAGATTTATTTGGTGGAACTCACGACTGTTTAGCTGTGGCAGATGGCCATCACATGACTCTGTGTTGATTTTTATTTTTTTTTTTAATGATTTATGGAACGTATCCCTTCAGAGGCGGCTTTTATGAGAGGCCGCTGGTGCAGTGTGGACCGGGAGGAGTCGTAAAACAAGAGGTTGAAGCCTTAAACGAACCGTAATGAAATGAGAAAAACTCTAAGGAGATAAAAATTCACATTTGCGTGACTTCGTTCGTCGTGGTGATTTTTCATAATTTTTTTTTATTTTTCATATTTTTATTGATTTATCATATTTTTTTTTTATAACTTTCCGTATCTTTTAGGTTTTCTATTTTTTATCTGTTATATTTTTGGTACCTTGTACGTAATATTTGATTAATAAGAAACGAGATATTATGTTTTTTTTCTAGCCTGCTTGTGGAACTTAGCGTATAAAGATTTACTTAGTAGTACTGTACGTATGGATATATGATTAACATGAACGCAATTTCAGTTTTTCTTAATGAAAATAAAAGATTTGAATTTTCAATGTATTTTAACATTTTATTTTAATTCACGTTATGTATATTTTTTGTTGTGATGTACCTGAAAAATAACACTTGATTAACATGAAACAAGATATTCTTTATTTTTTTTATTGGAATTTGGAACAAAAAAATGTGC
>NC_090747.1:42606250-42611250 GCF_036898095.1 Palaemon carinicauda | reverse complement strand
TAACAAATACGCTTATATATATATATATATATATATATATATATATATATATATATATATATATATATATATATATATATATATATATATATATATATGTAGGTGTATATATAACAAATATGCTTATATATATATATATGTGTGTATATATAACAAATATGCATATATATATATACACATATATTGTATATATATATATATATATATATATATATATATTTATATATATCATATGCAGTATATATATATATATATATATATATATATATATATATATATATATATGTGTGTGTGTGTGTATATATAACAAATATGCTTATATATATATATATATTATATATATATATATATATATATATACATATATATATATTTATATATATAACAAATATGTTTTATATATATATATATATATATATATATATATATATATATATACACACACACATATATATATATATATATATTTATATATATCATATACAGTATATATATATATGTATATATATAAATACATATATATATATATATATATATATAATATATATATATATATATATGTAGATATATATATACATATATATATACATATACATATATATGTATATATATATGTATATATATACATATATATATATATATATATATGTATATATATATATATATATATATATATATATATATATATATAATATATATATATATATATATATATATATATATATAATACAGCTACAACAACAGGAAATACAGCCATTTTCTAGGCCACTGCTGTACATATGAGCATCCATTTGCAGACAATTGTGTAGAAGTCCAATTATCTCACACTGCAATAACCCTCCTTTTCAAATCGCCTTGAGCAACTTATTCCCTTTAAAATAAGAGAAATGGAGCCAAAGAAGAAAAGAATTCAGAGGATGAAGAAAAGGAAGCGGCCAGAAAACTGGTCTTAATTTCGCGGAATGAGAGGGTGAAGTTTTCCAGGAACGCGAACATAAAAGGCTGTAAATATCTGGGAGCCAGAGAAATAAGCTTGGGGCTGCATGAAATGATTCCTGTTCACGATAATACACATTTAATGGACATGAAACGTTATTTTGCGATAAGGGACATTGCACAACATTAAAAAAGAAAAAAAAAAGGTACATGTCTGGCAACATTCATTCCAGGATTTTTACTGTTTTTAAAACGGGTCTATTGACGTAAATGAGTGAAAGATCATAACAAAGTAGGGTAAAATTACGGTCGCCTGTATTTTACTGAAATACGGCTGAGAACTGTATATTTTTTACCGGAGAATTTCCGATTATTTTTTTTTTAACAGCAAGGAAGAATATTTCATCTTCACCCCCCGAAAAAAATTAGAAAAAAAAAATCACAGTAAAATTACGGTCGCCTGTATTTTACTGAAATACGGCTGAGAACTGTATTATTTAAGGGGAACTTTCGAATAAATTTTTCTTTTTTTTACAGCAAGGAAGAATATTTCATATTTCCCCCCCCCCCGAAAAAATTAGAAAATAAAAAAAAAAATTCACAGTAAAATTACGGTCGCCTCTATCACTGAAATACGGCTGAGAACTGTATATCTGTATATATTAACGAGGAATTTCCGATTAAAATTTCGGTTTTTTAACAGTGTAGAAGAATATTTTGTATTTCCCAAAAAAAAAGAAAAAAAAATATTGCTGCTACAAAATGTTTCAATATGAAAATAGAATTATGTATAAATGAATATTTCCGACGTAGTTTGATCCATATCACTCATCAAATGGAGATCAAAAGAATGGAAATGTGGCTGCTCTAAATATTCTTTTTTCTTTTTTTTATCAGATGCTACAAATAGAGGCCATAAAAGTTTCATTAGCACTCAAAAGTTGTTTCGATATAATATGCATATGGTTTTATGCTAACGAATTCAGTGTGTCCTCCCACGCCTATCTACATACACACACACTCACATATATACATATATTTATATATACACACACACACTCATATATATATATATATATATATATATATATATATATATATATAATATATATATATATATATATATATATATATATATAATATCATCATCAGCCGTTATTAGTCCATTGCAGGACAAAGATCCTAGGAATATCCTTCCATTCACGTCTATTCATGATCTTTCTGTACCAGTTTATAGCGGCAAATTTTCTTGGTTCTTCAATCCATCGCCTTCTCTTCCTTCCCCTGTTTCTAGATAGATAGAGATAGAGATAGACTATAATATATATATATATATATATATATATATATATATATATATATATATATACATATACCCTGTATGTATATATACTATATATATATATATATATATATATATATATATATATATATATATATATATATATATATATATATAAATATATATATATATATATATATATATATGTATAAATTTTTATTGTCCGTGTGTGCAAATGTAACGACATTTCAATCAACAATTTATAAATAATTCCTTCATTGAACGAAAGATTTTCAAACGAATAAAAAAAATACATATAGATATTACGAAAAAAAAAATCCCAAAAAATATCCAGTCATAAAAAAAAAAATCATTTTTCCATGAGCGAATTCCATTGTTGCAATCAAAATTTCTTTTTTTTTTATTCTTCCGTAAAATAAATAAATAAATAATAAATAAAAAGGAGAATGTATTTGAAAGAAGTTTATATGATAAATCCAAATATTACCTGATGCAGTTCATACCGAACGTACCCTGAAGTCACTTGATCCTTTTAATACTAAATAATGACACAGTTATTTGCAATTCGTGAATTCGAGAGATCTACTTATAATAAGTGACATGAAGGACGTAGGTATATCAACAGAGACCTTTTTTTTTTCAATTCAGGATATATTAAGCTAATGGGGAATGTTGAAATGCACTATTCTGAATGGTTTAAAACACATGATCCTTTTATTGCACCGGTATTTGCATTGTTATTTGCAATAGGTAAATGAGAGAGAGAGAGAGAGAGAGAGAGAGAGAGAGAGAGAGGAGAGAGAGAGAAGAGAGAGAGAGAGAGAGAGAGAGAGAGAGAGAGAGCGTGTTGTTATAATTGGTAAATTCAAGGAAGTAAGAACATTGATTGTTATTATCATTATTATTATTATTATTATTATTTGCTAAGCTACAACCCTAGTTGGAAAAGCAGGATGCTATAAGCCCAGGGCCCCAACAGGGAAAATAGCCCAGTAAGCAAAGGACACAAGGAAAAATTAAATATTTTAAGAATTGTAACATTGAAACAAATATTTACTATATAAACTATAAGAAAACTTTAACAAAACAAGTGGAAGACAAATAAGATAGAATAGTGTGCCCGAGTGTACCCTCAAGCAAGAGAACTCTAACCCAAGACAGTGGAAGACCATGGTGCAGAGGCTATGGCACTACCAAAGACTAGAGAACAATGGTTTGATTTTGGAGTGTCCTTCTCGTGGAAGAGCTTCTTATCATAGCTAAAGAGTCTCTTCTACCCTTACCAAGAAGAAAGTAGCCATTGAACAATTACAGTCCAGCAGTAAAGAAGAATTGTTTGGTAATCTCAGTGTTGTCAACTTTTCAGGTGTATGAGGAAAGAGAATCTGTGAAGAATAGGCAAGAATATTCGGTGTATGCGTAGGCAAGGGGAAAGGAAACCGTAACCAGAGAGAAGGATCCAATGTAGTACTGTCTGGCCAGTCAAAAAAACCCATAACTCTCTAGCGGTAGTATCTCAACGGGTGGCTGGTGGCCTGCTATTAGTTGGGAGAAGGTTATGTTTTCAACCTTGTTATTCTTTTTGTTTGTTTGTGAAGAACTTCCTGGCCATTGAGTAGAGAAAATTTCAGGGATTAACTGTTATGTTGAAACATGGAAGTGATTCAATTTTGAAAGTCCTGGGTCAAAGGTCAAGGTCAAGGTCGAGAAAAAGGTCAACCGAATTAAACGTAAGGCAAGCTGGTTTCGATAAATAAGATGCCGTAGCGGAGATCTGCAATCTCAGAGTGCTTTTCTATTTTAAGCTTTTTTTAAGATTAAAAGGAATGTTCAAATACATTATTCTAAAATGTCTGAAATGAATGTGAGCTCTGTGTAGAATGTTCGGTAAAAATTAAATAAAAACTCACTTATAAAAGTGGATGAATACAGACTGAAATATTCTTTCTTAACATGCGCAATTTTTGCAAAAAAGAAAAAAAAAAGAAAAAAGAAAAAAGGAATAGATGAAAACAATCTGGTCGTATTGAACCTTGTGATACGAAAAAAAAGGACGATGCAAAAACTCTTAGACGAAGAAGAACTTATAACGAGCAATTGTGTTGAAGTTTAAACTCAAATACATTTTAAGACAAAGGAGTTTCTTTGCGGTGTATTTTTTTGTCTCAATCTTTTTCTGACATACATTCTGATGCCATTTATCACTGTCTTCTTCTTCTTCTTCTTCTTCTTCTTCTTCTTCTTCCCCATTCGTATGTGATAAGCACTTTTGCAGTCTTTTTGAAGGACTTTGCATTGGCTTTGGGTGGGGTAGAGCGTAGTCCCGATCGGCTGCCCTGCCTGACATCGCTTAGACACCGTGAGCGTAGGTTCATTGACTTGCTTATTTACAAATATTTGAAATAAGGATCGCTTGGAATTTATAGCCTGCTTTTGGCTTTAGTTCTTGAATATTTACATCCATTATTATTATTATTATTATTATTATTATTATTATTATTATTATTATTATTATTGATGTAGTTTTTTTTTTATTATTATTATTATTATTATTATTATTATTATTATTATTATTATTATTATTATTGTTGTTGATGTAGTTTTTATTATTATTATTATTATTATTACTTGCTAAGCCACAACCATAGTTAGAAAAGCAGGATGCTATAAGCCAAAGGGCTCCAACAGGGAAAATAGCCCAGAGAGGAAAGGAAACAAGGAAAAATAAAATATTCTAAGAACAGTAAAAACATTAAGATAA
>NC_090747.1:42596250-42598750 GCF_036898095.1 Palaemon carinicauda | reverse complement strand
AAACAGATTCACATACAAATGCAAAAGACAAACATAAACATATGTATGAAGTGATTCATTTATACAAATGTACAGTATATATATGCACGCATGTATATGTATATATATACATACACGCATATATATATATATATATATATATATATATATATATATATATATATATACATATATACATATATATATGGATATATATATATATATATATATATATATATATATATATGTATATATATAAATATATATATATATATATATATATATATATATATATATATACATATATATATATATATATATATATATATATATATATATATATATAGTATATATGTATATATATATATGTATATATGTATATATATTGTGTGTGTGTATATATATATATATATATATATATATATGAACACACATACAATTATATATACAAATATATAAAAACACACATACAATTATATGTATATGTATTTATATATATATATATATATATATATATATATATATATATATATATATAGAGAGAGAGAGAGAGAGAGAGAGAGAGAGAGAGAGAGAGAGAGAGAGAGAGAGAGAGAGAGAGAGAGAGAGAGATCATCACTTTATAAAGTTATTCCTAAAAGTTTAATAGTAATAATAATAATAATAAGAGGGAGTGTGTTAATTAGAGACCTCCCTGTTGATTATTTCTCGCTGGTCTGAATTCTTTGTCCATGTTTACCTCTCTCTCGTTTCTCTTTGACTAAATTAAAACATTTTTTTCACTATCCCTTCATAAGAACATCTTCTGATGAATATATTAATTAATTTCGTAAAGAAATTTAATATAAAGAATTTTGATTAATATTTTTTTCTTATAACAATTCGTTATTTCTATGATAGATTGCATGAAATTATCTGAGATGGAATATTTTTCCTCATAACTAATCATAATTTCTATGGGAAATTACATGAAAATATTATGTTGAAAAATCTCGAATGATATTTTTTCTAATTTGAAAAAGAATAATGCAATAATTCTTCATATATTTAAAATTACGAGTTTAAAATTTTCACATAATTTTCGTATTACTTGTGAAATGTTTGTATTTTCCCATAACTTTTTTTTTCATATAACTTTGAAAGATATTTAAGATATTTTATCTAATTTAAAAATTTGCTCGTCCACCATTTCTTTATACCTTCTCCGAATCTCAGTCTCATTTAAGTTATCTTTTGCAATCTACGTTTGAAATGAAAATTATGATTCAAATCTGTTAATGAAAACTAAAATTATGTATAAATATACAGCATATATATATATATATATATATATATGAATGTATATATATATAATATATATATATGAATGTATATATATATACATACATATATATATATACACACATATTTATATATATACATATATATATATATATATATATATATATATATATATATATATATGTGTGTGTCTAGGTGTGTGTTTTGTAAATTAATTAAACATATATCTCAATGTCACAAATTAATCATCTAGTTTTCTTTCATAACCATATATAAACTTTAGAAAACTGTCCTAGTTTATACCTATCATGATGATTAAATTTCTGAAAATATAATTTTCTCTAAAGATAATTCATGGATATTATATACATAATTTTCATATATGTTAATGGAGACGTTCGTTCTCCACTTTCTATGCTTAAAAGAGAAATATCATAATGTTATACATATTGTTCATATTTTTATCTATAATGAGCATTAAGTATTTTGTAGTTGAAATACCCCTGGTCAATTTCGTAAATTGGTTCCAGGAGACTTAACGTAAGTCGATTTTCGATGTACGTTGGGTTTTTGCACCCTAAAGCACTTATACGATCCCTATAGTATAGTGCCTATACATTTACCGAAAATAAAAAAAAAGTACTTACAACATACTATCATTTTATAATTACAGTAATTTGAAATACAGTACATAATTGTTATGATTTGGCTTGGAGACCGACGTAAGGCGAGGTAAAACGACGTCACTTGGATTTCATTTCTATATTAATATCTAAGAATTAACGAGGTAAAGTCCGACCTGACGTATGTCAAATTGACGTAAGTAAAGATATTTCTGTAATTCAAATGATGATTTTACACATCATTATACATTTTTCACTGTAAATATTCATTTAATTTTTCACGAAATATGAACATAACACCTATAGTTCTGAACTGTATCTGATATGTATAAGAATTAAAAGTCTTTTTGTACAATCCTTTTAATCGTTTTATAAATTTCACAGATATGAAATAATTTTATAGTGTTCCTATATTTGATAAACCGATAGAGAATATTATCATATAAACACACACACACACACATATATATATATATATATATATATATATATATATATATATATATATATATATATATATATATATATATATATATATATATATATCTATCTATATATATATATATATATATATATATATATATATATATATATATATATATATATATATATATATA
>NC_090747.1:42583750-42588750 GCF_036898095.1 Palaemon carinicauda | reverse complement strand
TAATTGTGAAGCCATTTTGATGTATAATCATGATAAAATCTAAGTCTGTAATTTTCGTAAAGCTAAATTAAATTCACAAAGTAGATATAATCACATAAGCTTCCATATAAATGTAAAACTAATTTAGAATTAATTTTTTCGTGTGATTTTCATAAACCTCATTTCAAACTCTATTGAAAATTCAAGGTTCCAAATTTCCATCGACTTCTAAACTGAAGTCTGAAGGCTATGTATCAAATATAATTATGATATCGGAGTCTATCATATTTCCATAATGATGAAGTAGTATAATCGTACAAGGGTGTCAAAGAAATGTAAAAATAAATTAGAATGTGCTTTTCGTGAGATTTCCAATAAACCTAATTTCAAAATCTATAGCAAAAACTAGGTTCAAAATTTCCACCGGTTTCTGAGCTGAAGATCTGAATGGTATACATCAAACATTTTTTTTATAGAAGCATTTCATCCAATTTCAATTTCATTTTTTTTAATAAACTTTTCATCCAATTTCAATTTCATTTTTCTAATAAACTTTTCATCCAATTTCAATTTCAGTTTGATTTTATTTAGGTCGGTTCCAATACGTCGTTATCGTGGTTTTTGGAGTATGCAACATGAACTTCGAAAAAACCTTTAGTTTAGTTCAATATTGATTACGTTACCGTATTTAAATCAACTTTTTTAACACCATCAAAGTCCCGACCAAAACGATGATTTATATAAAGTTGAAAAAAAATAACGAGCTTCATAGGTATTCACTTCGATATAATCACTAATTTAATTTTAAGAAATACTGTGGAGTGAAAAATGATTTTCTCTTTTAATCAGCTAGCTTCTTATATACCTTGTCTTGTATTTAATTCTTGCTAAGATCAACTAATCACTTTGAAATCTCTAAGATGAATCTATACGGGTAGAATTTAAGTCCTTATAATATTTCTGTTCAAAACGCATAGAATTTGTCCTTATAATATTTCTGTTCAAAACGGATAAAATTTGTCCATATAATATTTCAGTCCATTACAGATAGAATTTGTCCTTATAATATTTCTGTTCAAAACGCATAGATTTTGTCCTTATAATATTTCTGTTCAAAACGCATAGAATTTGCCCTTATAATATTTTTGTTCAAAACGTTTGGAATTTATGCCCTTATGATATTTTGGTTCCATAAGGATAAAATTTATGTCTTTATAATAGTTCAGTTCAAAATGCATAAAATTTGTCCTTATAATATTTCTGTTCAAAACGCATAGAATTTGTCCTTATAATATTTCAGTCCATTACAGACAGAATTTGTCCTTAAAAAATTTTTCTGTTCAAAACGCATGGAATTTGTCCTTATAATATTTTTGTTCAAAACGTATAGAATTTGTCCATATAATATTTCTGTTCAAAACGGATATAATTTTTCCTATCATATTTCAGTTCAAAATGCATAGAATTTGTCATAATATTTCAGTTCAAAATGCATAGTATTTGTCCTTATAATATTTCAGTTCAAAATGCATAGAATTTGTCCTTATAATATTTTTGTTCAAAACGCATAGCATTTGTCCTTATAATATCTCTGTTCAAAACGTTTAGAATTTATGTCCTTATAATATTTTGGTTCCATAAGGATAAAATTTATGTCCTTATAATAGTTCAGTTCAAAATGCATAAAATTTGTCCTTATAATATTTCTGTTCAAAACGGATAAAATTAGTCCTTGTAATATCTCTGTTCAAAACGGATAAAATTTATGTCCGTATAATAGTTCAGTTCAATATGGATAGAATTTTCGTCATTATAATATTTCAGTTCAAAACGGATAAAATTTTTCTTTACAATATTTCAGTTCAAAACGGATAAAATATGTCATGAATTCTCTGTTCAAAACGTATAAAATTTTTCATGATATTTCAGTTCAAAACGGATAAAATATGTCCTTATAATATTTCAGTTTAATAAGGATAAAGTTGATGTCCTTATGACATTTTATTATAATACCTTTTCCAAATGAAGAGACCGAGAGCTAAGTAAAGCTGGAATATGCTATAAGTTATATCTCTGGTCTCTGCAGTATTCGGGAGAAACTCCAAGTCCCTAAAACGCAGTAGTTCTTAAAAACTGATTTAAAAATTGACTGAGTTTTGAATTGTGAAAGAGTTTAGTTAATTTTCTATCATAATTTTTCTTTGATTCCAGTCCATATTCTCTTCAAAGCAAATTCATTTTAATCAGATTTGATGTTTTAATCCGGTTATGGGAGTTTTAATATAATACACTAAGTTATTTAAAACCTTGATATTTTTTTCAAAGTAATTTTAAATGAATTTTTTTATAATATAAGTTTTCTAATCATCTTTTAATCCACTTTTTAATTGATATTAGAATAGAAAGAAAAAAGTTAATAATCTTGAAAAAACGATGAAGTTATTAATCCAAAAAACGAAAAACGATTATGATAATAAAATTTCTCGTGAATTTCAAAATACCGAATTTTAATTATTTAACAAAATGCAGATCACAAAAGAATCATATTAAGTTTGGAATATCTCAGCGAAAAAGTCAAAGTATATGAATCTATCTTTGAAAATTAAGTTATAAAATAAGTCATGAGTATTTTCGAGATGTTTTCGCAATTATCGAAAATAAAATTATAATCCATTGTTTCATATAAAACCAATTTTTTTCTAATTAATCACTTCGATAATTTCTGTTATTAATGTAATCTAATTTTTCAAGGTGAAAATCTTTTATTATTTTCAAAGTAATATTTCAACACAGTCGTTAAGATCAATGAATAATTACCATTAATAATTATTATTCTTCAATGGCTTTGAAACGATATGACTGAAAAGTCGTAAAAATGCATTAGAATTTTTCTAGTTATTAGAATTGATATAAATATCAACGAAAGAACGAATTTTCAAAATGTATATTGTTTTAAATGTCCTGTTGTTCATAGGCTTGCAAAAACAATTAGGCCAGAAATAAGTGAACTTGTTCACAGTTCAATATTACTCAAAAAACACAAGTACGAGTTTTTTCGCTCATCGAAAACGATATAAATTTTCATTAGAATTTAAGAAATTTTGATCGCATATTAAATTCATCACTATTTTTTCCTCAATCTTTAAAATAAAGGAAAATGAGAAATAAAATTTCACTAATTTAAGAGTCCAAAGATGGGTATTTTCCTGTTATTGCTCCATACCTAATTTCCGATATAACCCCAACACTATTTTTTTTTAGGTTGGGTTAGGTTAGGTATATTATTCAAACCTAATCTAATAAATAGTATTGAAGTTTTATCGGAAATTAATGGTGGGGTAATAACAGGAAAATACCCAAAAATGTTCAAAACCAACTGGATGTTCCTTCGTAAATATTAACGAAAACTTAAAAGTATTATTTTGCAAAAAGCACAATGAAAAGACAGACAAAATAGCATGCATTACTCACAGCATTTTCGCGTTGGTCTTCTTTCGCAACGAGCAAATATAAGTCCTCATGAGCTACTCAAGTTAGCCTTCAAGATTCGTCACTTTTCACTGGCCTATTCGGGGACATGTTTCCCGATAGTACTTCCCATTCTACTTTCCTTCTACAGAGAAACTGAAGATTTTCCCACTTCTATAAAACCACTGTTGTGAAATCTCTCTTTAGATGGAGTATATTCCTTGCACTTAAACTGGTTCGGTTATCTGTTTAATATTGATAAAATAATACTTTAATCTATCTCCTCTCGCCTGATCTTACTCCTCTTCCACTGTCTTTACATTCCAGTCTGTAAAGATAACTATTATTCTCTGGAAGCGCCTCCCTTAAAAAAACAGTTTCTCCTTTAAAAAATGACACTACCAAGTACACACAGCACTCGGCCAAGTGCCGGGACTGTCTAGAACTCCGGCCAAATCACAGAGGTCGCTTATTGAACATCTTAGTTTCAAGAAACGAAGCCGAAGGCGAGAAAGAGAAAAACGACAGGTTCGCAGCGGTGGCACTGGGAGAGCGATCGTTAGAGAGAGCCGCCTCCATAAGAGCAGCAGGGTGAACTGATGACTGCGGTCCTGGTCGCCCTCTGTGCCGAGTCTGCGCATGCGCACTTGGGTACGCCTTCGTCGGGATAATAAGCCGACCAAGGTTTACAAACACGAACTGTCGCGGCTCAGTTTAGGGAAAGGTGTTCATGTCATCCCTTCGCGCGCTCTCTCCCTCTCTATCTTTTCCCCTCTCTATCTATCACTATCTCTTCTTTCTCTCCTATTCCTTCAATTATAGGTTCCGTATAGCTTTCCGATCACGTTGCCAGATGTATAGAGCAAGTTCTCGTAAAATCTATAAAACCTTCATTCGCTTCTGATCGCCAGTGGAACGAGAAGCAGCCAGCCTTCTCAGTCCATAAGATCCGTCGTACCCGGCCATTTGTCAGTCAGCTCTCCCTCGGTTGCTCGTTCATATCTCATTATAAATATCGTACGTAATACAATGCTGTACTTTTCTTCACTTTACTCTGGAACAGGCGAAGAAGTACATCGAACAGAAGGGATTGTAAATACGTTTATTAGAACGAAATCGCTCCCTGATTATACTTCCAAATCTCATTCTTCTTCTTTTGGGGATGCCATTCGAGAAGTTTTTTCTTTAGCCGCACAAAAGTGTCATGTTCCTGTCCGTGCAGAGAAGGAAAGTCTTTTCTCTAAATGGCCATCTGCCTCCCTCCCTCCCTCCCTCCCTTCCTATACCTCTCCCTCTATCCTAGTCCCTCCCTGCTATCTCCCTCTATAGCACTCTCTGCGAATTAGCTCACTCTGTTGCAAACCACGAAGAAGTTCCTCGCTTTTTTGCAATGCATATCAAGTGCCATCATGTACGGGCGCCTTGACTCTTTTTTTTTTCTTCTTCAGCTAAAGGACTTTTATGATATACGAACACAAACACCTTATCTGTCATTTCCTCCGCCTTTATTGCTTGCTCTCTGGCGTTATCTGTTTCTGTTTCTGTCTAGCATT
>NC_090747.1:42573750-42576250 GCF_036898095.1 Palaemon carinicauda | reverse complement strand
ATCCACTCTAGCCGCTAACTCCTTTCTTACATCCGTTCTCTCCCTCACCACTTCGTTCCTAACCCTATCTACTCGAGATACACCAGCCATACTCCTTAGACACTTCATCTCAAACACATTCAATTTCTGTCTCTCCATCACTTTCATTCCCCACAACTCCGATCCATACATCACAGTTGGTACAATCACTTTCTCATATAGAACTCTCTTTACATTCATGCCCAACCCTCTATTTTTTACTACTCCCTTAACTGACCCCAACACTTTGCAACCTTCATTCACTCTCTGACGTACATCTGCTTCCACTCCACCATTTGCTGCAACAATAGACCCCAAGTACTTAAACTGATCCACCTCCTCAAGTAACTCTCCATTCAACATGACATTCAACCTTGCACCACCTTCCCTTCTCGTACATCTCATAACCTTACTCTTACCCACATTAACTCTCAACTTCCTTCTCTCACACACCCTTCCAAATTCTGTCACTAGTCGGTCAAGCTTCTCTTCTGTGTCTGCAACCAGTACAGTATCATCTGCAAACAACAACTGATTTACCTCCCATTCATGGTCATTCTCGTCTACCAGTTTTAAACCTCGTCCAAGCACTCGAGCATTCACCTCTCTCACCACTCCATCAACATACAAGTTAAACAACCACGGCGACATCACACATCCCTGTCTCAGCCTCACTCTCACCGGAAACCAATCACTCACTTCATTTCCTATTCTAACACATGCTTTACTACCTTTGTAGAAACTTTTCACTGCTTGCAACAACCTTCCACCAACTCCATATAACCTCATCACATTCCACATTGCTTCCCTATCAACTCTATCATATGCTTTCTCCAGATCCATAAACGCAACATACACCTCCTTACCTTTTGCTAAATATTTCTCGCATATCTGCCTAACTGTAAAAATCTGATTCATACAACCCCTACCTCTTCTAAAACCACCCTGTACTTCCAAGATTGCATTCTCTGTTTTATCCTTAATCCTATTAATCAATACTCTACCATACACTTTTCCAACTACACTCAACAAACTAATACCTCTTGAATTACAACACTCATGCACATCTCCCTTACTCTTATATAGTGGTACAATACATGCACAAACCCAATCTACTGGTACCATTGACAACACAAAACACATATTAAACAATCTCACCAACCATTCAAGTACAGCCACACCCCCTTCCTTCAACATCTCAGCTCTCACACCATCCATACCAGACGCTTTTCCTACTCTTGTTTCATCTAGTGCTCTCCTCACTTCATCTATTGTAATCTCTCTCTCATTCTCATCTCCCATCACTGGCACCTCAACACCTGGAACAGCAATTATATCTGCCTCCCTATTATCCTCAACATTCAGCAAACTTTCAAAATATTCCGCCCACCTTTTCCTTGCCTCCTCTCCTTTTAACAACCTTCCATTTCCATCTTTCACTGTCTCTTCAATTCTTGAGCCAGCCTTCCTTACTCTCTTCACTTCTTTCCAAAACTTCTTCTTTTCTTCATATGTATGACCCAATCCCTGACCCCACCTCAGGTCAGCTGCCCTCTTTGCCTCACGTACCTTGCGCTTTACTTCCACATTTTTCTCTCTATATTTTTCATACTTCTCTATACTATTACTCTACAGCCATTCTTCAAAAGCCCTCTTTTTCTCTTCCACTTTTACCTTCACTCCTTCATTCCACCATTCACTGCCCTTCCTCATGCTGCCTCCAACAACCTTCTTGCCACATACATCACTTGCAATCCCAACAAAATTTTCTTTTACTAACTTCCACTCCTCCTCTAAATTACCAGTTTCTCTTACTCTCACCTCGTCATATGCCATTTTCAACCTTTCCTGATATTTACTTTTTACCCCCGGTTTTATTAGCTCTTCAATCCTCACTAGCTCCCTTTTACATCCGCCTACTCTATTCCCCCACTCTTTTGCTACAACTAATTTTCCTTCCACCAAAAAATGATCAGACATACCGTTAGCCATACCCCTAAACACGTGCACGTCTTTCAATCTTCCAAACATTCTTTTAGTTATCAACACATAATCCATTAATGCCCTTTCTACTACTCTTCCATTTGCCACTTTTACCCATGTATACTCATTTTTATCTTTCTTTTTAAAGAAGCTAGCACTTATTACCATCTCTTGTTCAACACACATGTCTACCAGTCTCTCACCACTCTCATTTTCACCTGGTACGCCATATTTCCCAATGACACCTTCTACCTCTCCAGCGCCCACTCTAGCATTTAAGTCACCCATAACAACTACATAATTCCTTCTACCCAGTCCTTCTACACACCTAGTTAATTCATTCCAGAACTCATTCCGCTCTTCTTCACTTTTCTCACTACCTGGCCCATAATAATAATAATAATAATAATAATAATAAATAATAATAATAAATAATAATAATAATAATAATAATAATAATAATAATAATAATAATAACAACTTTCTTCATATGAGAGAA
>NC_090747.1:42553750-42561250 GCF_036898095.1 Palaemon carinicauda | reverse complement strand
ACACCAACAATGAAACAAAACAAAAAGGGGACCTCTACTCTCTATGTTCCTTCAGCCTAATCAGGGACCCAACCGAGTTCAGCTGGTACTGCTAGGGTGCCACAGCCCAACCTCCCACATTTCCACCACAGATGAAGCTTTATAATGCTGACTCCCCTACTGCTGCTACCCTCCGCGGTCATCTAAGGCCCCGGAGGAAGCAGCAGGGCCTACTGGAACTGCGTCACAATCGCTCGCCATTCATTCCTATTTCTAGCACGCTCTCTTGCCTCTCTCACATCTATCCTCCTATCACCCAGAGCTTTCTTCACACCATCCATCCACCCAAACCTTGGCCTTCCTCTTGTACTTCTCCCATCAACTCTTGCATTCATCACCTTCTTTAGCAGACAACCATTTTCCATTCTCTCAACATGGCCAAACCACCTCAACACATTCATATCCACTCTAGCCGCTAACTCATTTCTTACACCCGTTCTCTCCCTCACCACTTCGTTCCTAACCCTATCTACTCGAGATACACCAGCCATACTCCTCAGACACTTCATCTCAAACACATTCAATTTCTGTCTCTCCATCACTTTCATTCCCCACGACTCCGATCCATACATCACAGTTGGTACAATCACTTTCTTATATAGAACTCTCTTTACATTCATGCCCAACCCTCTATTTTTTACTACTCCCTTAACTGCCCCCAACACTTTGCAACCTTCATTCACTCTCTGACGTACATCTGCTTCCACTCCACCATTTGCTGCAACAATAGACCCCAAGTACTTAAACTGATCCACCTCCTCAAGTAACTCTCCATTCAACATGACATTCAACCTTGCACCACCTTCCCTTCTCGTACATCTCATAACCTTACTCTTACCCACATTAACTCTCAACTTCCTTCTCTCACACACCCTTCCAAATTCTGTCACTAGTCGGTCAAGCTTCTCTTCTGTGTCTGCTACCAGTACAGTATCATCCGCAAACAACAACTGATTTACCTCCCATTCATGGTCATTCTCGCCTACCAGTTTTAATCCTCGTCCAAGCACTCGAGCATTCACCTCTCTCACCACTCCATCAACATACAAGTTAAACAACCACGGCGACATCACACATCCCTGTCTCAGCCCCACTCTCACCGGAAACCAATCACTCACTTCATTTCCTATTCTAACACATGCTTTACTACCTTTGTATAAACTTTTCACTGCTTGCAACAACCTTCCACCAACTCCATATAACCTCATCACATCCCACATTGCTTCCCTATCAACTCTATCATATGCTTTCTCCAGATCCATAAACGCAACATACACCTCCTTACCTTTTGCTAAATATTTCTCGCATATCTGCCTAACTGTAAAAATCTGATTCATACAACCCCTACCTCTTCTAAAACCACCCTGTACTTCCAAGATGGCATTCTCTGTTTTATCCTTAATCCTATTAATCAGTACTCTACCATACACTTTTCCAACTACACTCAACAAACTAATACCTCTTGAATTACAACACTCATGCACATCTCCCTTACCCTTATATAGTGGTACAATACATGCACAAACCCAATCTACTGGTACCATTGACAACACAAAACACATATTAAACAATCTCACCAACCATTGAAGTACAGTCACACCCCCTTCCTTCAACATCTCAGCTTTCACACCGTCCATACCAGATGCTTTTCCTACTCTCGTTTCATCTAGTGCTCTCCTCACTTCCTCTATTGTTATCTCTCTCTCATTCTCACATCCCATCACTGGCACCTCAACACCTGGAACAGCAATTATATCTGCCTCCCTATTATCCTCAACATTCAGCAAACTTTCAAAATATTCCGCCCACCTTTTCCTTGCCTCCTCTCCTTTTAACAACCTTCCATTTCCATCTTTCACTGTCTCTTCAATTCTTGCGCCAGCCTTCCTTACTCTCTTCACTTCTTTCCAAAACTTCTTCTTATTCTCTTCATATGACTGACCCAATCCCTGACCCCACCTCAGGTCAGCTGCCCTCTTTGCCTCACGTACCTTGCGCTTTACTTCCACCTTTTTCTCTCTATATTTTTCATACTTCTCTATACTATTACTCTGCAGCCATTCTTCAAAAGCCCTCTTTTTCTCTTCCACTTTCACCTTCACTCCTTCATTCCACCATTCACTGCCCTTCCTCATGCTGCCTCCAACAACCTTCTTGCCACATACATCACTTGCAATCCCAACAAAATTTTCTTTTACTAACTTCCATTCCTCCTCTAAATTACCAGTTTCTCTCACTCTCACCTCATCATATGCCATTTTCAACCTTTCCTGATATTTACTTTTTACCCCCGGTTTTATTAGCTCTTCAATCCTCACTACCTCCCTTTTACATCCACCTACTCTATTCCCCCACTCTTTTGCTACAACTAATTTTCCTTCCACCAAAAAATGATCAGACATACCGTTAGCCATACCCCTAAACACGTGCACGTCTTTCAATCTTCCAAACATTCTTTTAGTTATCAACACATAATCCATTAATGCCCTTTCTACTACTCTTCCATTTGCCACTCTTACCCATGTATACTTATTTTTATCTTTCTTTTTAAAGAAGCTAGCACTTATTACCATCTCTTGTTCAACACACATGTCTACCAGTCTCTCACCACTCTCATTTTCACCTGGTACGCCATACTTCCCAATGACACCTTCTACCTCTCCAGCGCCCACTCTAGCATTTAAGTCACCCATAACAACTACATAATTCCTTCTACCCAGTCCTTCTACACACCTAGTTAATTCATTCCAGAACTCATTCCGCTCTTCTTCACTTTTCTCACTACCTGGCCCATAATAATAATAATAATAATAATAATGATAATAAATAATAATAATAATAATAATAATAATAATAATAATAATAATTATAATAATAATAATAATAATAATAACAACAACTTTCTTCATATGAGAGAAAATACAACAATAGTTTAATGACAGTAAACAAGTTTGAGTAAAGTCGAAATATAGCCAGACTTCGAAAAACTCGTTAATTAACTCCACATTTTTTTCTTTTTTGTTTCTGTACTGAAATGTCAAATCGTTGGAAAATCAAAGAGATTTATAACTATCATCAGAGTTTTGAAATTATTCCATCAGCTGAGATATGAATACTAATGCAAAAGCATTAATTTTGAGAAGCATAATCATGTTGGATCATTAATGATTAAAGATATAGGTTTCATATTCTGATACTATCTTTGATGATAGTGCTTTTTTGCCAATCGAAATGTTGGAGTAGATTTTTTGTTGTTGATGTTGTTATTGTTAGACTTTTCGTACAATATTTTTTTGTTTTATGGTTTTTATGTGCTTGCCTGTTTGTATTCATGTATATATATATATATATATATATATATATATATATATATATATATATATATATGTGTGTGTGTGTGTGTCTGTATGTATATACATATATTTGTATATACTGTATATATGTGTACATATATATACATATATATGCAAATATGTATGCAATCATAATATAAATGGGGTCTATACATATAGATATATATATATATATATATATATATATATATATATATATATATAAATATATATATATATATATATATATATATATATATATACATATAGATATATATGTATTTATATATATATACATATATACATATATATGCATATATTTAAAATAAACGGCCAAAATCTTCTGAATAATGTATATTTGATTAAATGTCATTGAAAAATGCGGTTTCATTGAAGGCTCTCTATAAGTAACACTGACTCTCTCATTGAAAGCTCTCTATAAGTAACACTGACTCTTTCATTGAAGGTTCTCTATAAGTAACACTGACTCTTTCATTGAGGGCTCTCTATAAGTAACACTGACTCTCTCATTGAAAGCTCTCTATAAGTAACACTGACTCTTTCAACACCGACATCAAAGGATAATTGAGAAGAGAGAAATACCTTTAGAAGGATATGTCTATATTCCAGGAAGGGTTTGATTCATTTAATCTTCTTCTTCTTCTTCTTCTTCTTCTTCTTCTTCTCCTTCTTCTTCTTCTTCTTCTTCTTCTTCTTCTTCTTCTTCTTTGAAGGATCGCGTCTTCTTTAGGACTTATTAATACAAGAGTTATTCCTGGTCAGTTGGAGTCAAATCTTAAATGGCCTATAATATTACTGTTCTTAAAATATTTAATTTTTCCTTGTTTCCTTTCCTTACTGGGCTATTTTTTCTTGTTGGGGCCCTTGGACTTATAGCGTCTAGCCTTTTCAGTTAGTGTTTTATCTTAGCAATTAATGATAATAGTATTAATAATAATAATCTATAAATACACAATGTTTTGTTCTTGAAATATTTTATTTTTCCTTGTTTCCTTTCCTTACTGGGCTATTTTTTCTTGTTGGGGACACTGAGCTTATAGCATCTAGCCTTTTCCAACTATGGTTTTAGCTTAGCAGTTAATAATAATAATAATAATAATAATAATAATAATAATAATAATAATAATAATAATGATAATAATAATAATAATCTATAAATTCACAAAGTTTTAGCTGATCTTCTTTGACTTATGATATGTGGACTAATGATAAAATTCAGGAAATTCTTTGGTTTTTGAAATTTTTTTATGTATTTTATATATTATTAAAAAAGGGCTTACACCTTTTATGACTTTTTAAGTTATCAGATATACAAAGCTAACGTTATTATTACTACTATTATTATTATTAATAATAATAATAATAATAATAATAATAATAATAATAATAATAATAATAAAAATAATAATAATAAAGATAGTAATAATGATAATGATAATAACATTAATAATAATATTATTATTATTATTATTATTATTGTTGTTATTATTATTATTATTATTATTATTATTATTAATGATAATGATATCCTTTATTATTATTATTATAATTATTATTATTATTATTATTATTATTATTATTATTATTATTTTTAGTAATAAAAATATCATTATTATTATTATTATTATTATTATTGTTATTATTATTATTATTATTATTATTATTATTATTATTATTATTATTATCAATGATAACAATAATATCATTATTATTATTATTATTATTATTGTTATTATTATTATTATTATTATTATTATTATTAATAATAATAATAATAATAATGATGATGTAATTCTTTATCATCATTATTATTATTATTATTAGTATTATTATCATTAATAATAATATAATAATTATTATTATTATTATTATTATTATTATTATTATTATTATTATTATTATTATTATTATTATTATTATTATTATTATTATTATTATCACCATCATCAATATTCTTCTTCTTCTTCTTCTTCTTCTTCTTCTTCTTCCTCTTATTATTATTATTATTATTATTATTATTATTATTATTATTATTATTATTATTATTACTAAAATTTACGTAATAAAGAAACGAGAGACAAAGTAAAAAAAAAAAAAATATTTTACCACCCTTGTCTCATAACTCTAAACCCCCTTTTCACTGCCCGAACAAAATATGAATTCCATGATGAAAATAATACCACCTTTTAGTTCTCCATTAACAAGAAGCCTTTCATTTCATGCACGGATTAAACGACGGCCGACTAAATTGATTACCGAGAATCTTCTATTTATGATATTAACAGTTCTCAACTTTAAAGTTTTTTTCCCCAGTGGGACTTAACCTTGTGTTTACTTTAGTATATCAAAGGGTTTACCTTCAAAGGTACCTTCGCTTGCTGTGAGATTACATTTTTATCTTTTCTTTTTCTAACTTTGGTTGTCGATTGGAATAATAGTTATGAGATGAATGGGATACTTAATTTAGTATTTGTTTTACTATGATATGATTTTTTTAATCTAATTCTCTTCTATTTATCATAGCAAGCATTGGATATCTGCGCTCTCTTTCTACTACTTAAAATCTATTGCATGTTATGATATTAATAATAATAATGATAATAATAATAACAATAATAATAATAATAATAATAATAATAATAATAATAATAATAATAATATTAATAATAGAAATTATCATTATTATTATTATTATTATTATTATAATAATAATAATAATGATAATAATAATAATAATAATAATAATAATAATAATAATAATAATAATAATAATAATAATAATAATGATAATATTTATAATAAGAATAATAGTAAAAATATTGATAATGAGGATAATAATGATAATAATTATATTAACATAAAAAACAACAACAACAACAACAACAGCAACTACTACTACTACTACTAGTAACAATTCTCTCATTCATTGTTATGTAATGGTATGGAATATAAGTGTTATCCGATTAAAGTGTCCGATAAGGTTTGTTGTAAGTCTGGTTTCCTTTTGGACATACCTCACAGTCAATCCCTTGATAAGTACCAAAATTACAGACGCTATTGCATTTATGAATCAATGTTTCCAATCTTTTCTTGACCAGGTGGACATGAGTCTTTTTATAGTTTATATATGACATATTTGTTTTTGACGTTGTTAATAGTTTATATAAGACATATCTGTTTTGACGTTGTTACTTTTTTTAGATTGATTTATTGTTAATTTATTCTCTTCATTTATTTATTTCCTTATTTCCTTTCCTCACTGGGCTATTTTTCCCTGTTGGAGCCCCTGGGCTTATAGTACTTTGCTTTTCCAACTAGGGTTGTAGCTTGGACAGTAATAATAATAATAATAATAATAATAATAATAATACTACTACTACTACTACTACTACTACTACTACTATTATTATTATTGATAATATTATTATTATTATTATTATCATTATTATTGTTGTTGGTGTTGCTATTATTATTATTATTATTATTATTATTATTATTATTATTATTATTATTATTATTTTTGTTGTTATTAATATTATTATTATTATTATTATTATTATTATTATTATTATTATTATTATTATTATTATTAGCTAAGCTACACCACTAGTTGGAAGAGTAGTATGTTATAAACATAAGGGCTGCAACCGAGAAAATATCCCAGTGAAGATAGAAAATAAGGAATTAAATAAACTACAAGAGAACAATAACGACCTTGAAAATAAATCTTTCATATATAAACTATAAAATGCTGAGAAAATTAAACCAAGAGGATGTGAAACAGGATAGAATAATGTACCCACGTGTACCCTGAAGCAATAAAATGAAGTGATTAATAATGATAATAATATATACTTCTCAGATTTCTTGTAACTTATTCAGAAAAAGGAGATTATATGTATTAAAAGTAACTTTACGTGCAATTATATCTAAAACATATACTATGAATATATATATATATATATATATATATATATATATATATATATATATATATATATATATATATATATATATATATATATATATACAACCGCTAGAGAGTTATGGGGTCCTTTAACTAGCCAGACAGCACTACATTGCACCCTTCTCTCTGGTTACGGTTCAT
>NC_090747.1:42546250-42548750 GCF_036898095.1 Palaemon carinicauda | reverse complement strand
TGTTCTCTAGTCTTGGGTAGTGCTATATCCTCTGTCTTCCACTGTCTTGGGTTAGAGTTCTCTTGCTTGAGGGTACACTCGGGCACACTATTCTATCTTATTTCTCTTCCTCTTTTTTTGTTAAAGTTTTATAGTTTATATTTATATCTTAATGTTGTTACTGTTCTTGAAATATTATATTTTTCCTAGTTTCCTTTCCTCACTTGGCTATTTTCCCTGTTGGAGCCCCTGGGGTTATAGTATCCTACTTTTTCAACCAGAATTATAGCTTAGTAAGTAAGTAAGTAAGTAAGTAATATTAATGATAATAATAATAATAATAATAATAATAATATTGATGATGATCAATAATAATAATAATAATAATAATAATAATAATAAGGTATTTCATTAAAGGTCATATTTTACACATCGTGTAGAGAGAGAGAGAGAGAGAGAGAGAGAGAGAGAGAGAGAGAGAGAGAGAGAGAGAGAGAGAGAGAGAGAGAGAGAGCAGCAAAATAGGTTTTTGAATAATGACTGTTTAGTTTTTTAAATAGAAATAATAATAATAAATAAATAAAAATAATAATAATAATCCATCCATATACCAGAGGCACTTCCCCCAATTTTGGGGGGTAGCCGACACCAACAATGATACAAAACAAAAAGGGGACCTCTACTCTCTATGTTTCTTCAGCCTAAATCAGGGACTCAACCGAGTTCAGCTGGTACTGCTAGGGTGCCACAGCCCAACCTCCCACATTTCCACCACAGATGAAGCTTCATAATGCTGACTCCCCTACTGCTGCTACCTCCGCGGTCATCTAAGGCACCGGAGGAAGCAGCAGGGCCTACTGGAACTGCGTCACAATCGCTCGCCATTCATTCCTATTTCTAGCACGCTCTCTTGCCTCTCTCACATCTATCCTCCTATCACCCAGAGCTTTCTTCACACCATCCATCCACCCAAACCTTGGCCTTCCTCTTGTACTTCTCCCATCAACTCTTGCATTCATCACCTTCTTTAGCAGACAACCATTTTCCATTCTCTCAACATGGCCAAACCACTTCAACACATTCATATCCACTCTAGCCGCTAACTCATTTCTTACACCCGTTCTCTCCCTCACCACTTCGTTCCTAACCCTATCTACTCGAGATACACCAGCCATACTCCTTAGACACTTCATCTCAAACACATTCAATTTCTGTCTCTCCATCACTTTCATTCCCCACAACTCCGATCCATACATCACAGTTGGTACAATCACTTTCTCATATAGAACTCTCTTTACATTCATGCCCAACCCTCTATTTTTTTACTACTCCCTTAACTGCCCCCAACACTTTGCAACCTTCTTTCACTCTCTGACGTACATCTGCTTCCACTCCACCATTTGCTGCAACAATAGACCCCAAGTACTTAAACTGATCCACCTCCTCAAGTAACTCTCCATTCAACATGACATTCAACCTTGCACCACCTTCCCTTCTCGTACATCTCATAACCTTACTCTTACCCACATTAACTCTCAACTTCCTTCTCTCACACACCCTTCCAAATTCTGTCACTAGTCGGTCAAGCTTCTCTTCTGTGTCTGCAACCAGTACAGTATCATCTGCAAACAACAACTGATTTACCTCCCATTCATGGTCATTCTCGTCTACCAGTTTTAAACCTCGTCCAAGCACTCGAGCATTCACCTCTCTCACCACTCCATCAACATACAAGTTAAACAATCACGGCGACATCACACATCCCTGTCTCAGCCCCACTCTCACCGGAAACCAATCACTCACTTCATATCCTATTCTAACACATGCTTTACTACCTTTGTAGAAACTTTTCACTGCTTGCAACAACTTTCCACCAACTCCATATAACCTCATCACATTCCACATTGCTTCCCAATCAACTCTATCATACGCTTTCTCCAGATCCATAAACGCAACATACACCTCCTTACCTTTTGCTAAATATTTCTCGCATATCTGCCTTACAACCCCTACCTCTTCTAAAACCACCCTGTATTTCTAAGATTGCATTCTCTGTTTTATCCTTGATCCTATTAATCATTACTCTACCATACACTTTTCCAACTACGCTTGACAAACTAATACCTCTTGAATTACAACACTCATGCACATCTCCCTTACCCTTATATAGTGGTACAATACATGCACAAACCCAATCTACTGGTACCATTGACAACACAAAACACATATTAAACAATCTCACCAACCATTCAAGTACAGTCACACCCCCTTCCTTCAACATCTCAGCTCTCACACCATCCATACCAGACGCTTTTCCTACTCTTGTTTCATCTAGTGCTCTCCTCACTTCATCTATTGTAATCTCTCTCTCATTCTCATCTCCCATCACTGGCACCTCAACACCTGGAACAGCAATTATATCTGCCTCCCTATTATCCTCAACATTCAGCAAACTTTCAAAATATTCCGCCCACCTTTTCCTTGCCTCCTCTCCTTTTAACAACCTTCCATTTCCATCTTT
>NC_090747.1:42531784-42534284 GCF_036898095.1 Palaemon carinicauda | reverse complement strand
GAATACCATCGTTATTCATTTCTTTGATTACAGTAAAATAAGAAATGTTAAATGGATTTTAGTAAACAGTCATTGTGCGAAGTGGCTGAACCTTTATAAAGCACCAACCTTTTTTTAAGATAATTCACTCACCCATTAGCCCGGTCATTCCATTTTGCTGTAAAGTTCGGAAGGAGGGTGGAGGTGGGGGTAGGTGATATTTTCGGCAGCGTGGTCAATACTCCTCTCCTAACAAAGATATAT
This sequence comes from Palaemon carinicauda, assembly GCF_036898095.1. Lineage (NCBI taxonomy): Eukaryota > Metazoa > Arthropoda > Malacostraca > Decapoda > Palaemonidae > Palaemon > Palaemon carinicauda. Next base: position 42,534,041 of record NC_090747.1, on the reverse strand, counting down.
CTGAAAATTCCAGGGACGGTTAGGATATATATAACCTTGTTTCTGACAAATTTCATGTTTATACTTGCTATAGGCATGTCCTGTTGGTAAATTTTGTACAAATAATTACCGTTTTTAGCTTAAAAATGTGCGTGGAACAATAAACTCCTCTTAAAATCTTACAGATATCCAAGTGATTTGCACAGTGTTAATTGGGGGTTATGTGAAGTACTTTTATTTCGATTTTCATATTAACACTTGCCATAGAAAAGTCACAGCAGCAATTTTTCGGTATGGCCGAGATGCCAATTTTGGCGGCGACGTTAATTTCTCTTAGACTAATTCACATAACAAAATGAAATTTTCAGGCATTCATCGAACTAGCGTTTACTTTGACTATGCTAATTTTCAGGTTGATATATGAAATAGAAAAGCCGTAGCAGAAATTTTTTTTATGACTATTTTTAGCGGCGTAGTAAATGGTTCCTAAACTAATTCACATATCCAAATGAAAATTTCAGAGGCTAATATTAAATGTAATTTCTCTGACCCTGCCAATTTTTATTTTGATATCTGTAATAAAAAAGACACAGCTGCCATGTAGCAGTGGAATAGTGAGCGATATTCAACGAGTAAAACTATAAGTTCCAAACACAATACTTGTCCCAAGTTTCTCTTATCTAGTTCTATAATATAAAAAATCACATTCGGAGGCGAGTCCATCATTATTGGTATATTTCGCGAACGTTCTTTTTATATATATATATATATATATATATATATATATATATATATATATATATATATATATATATATATATATATATATGTATGTATATATATATATATATATATATATATATATATATATATATATATATATTATATATATATATATATATATATATATATATATATATTTATATATAAATGGTATTCCAGGAATCAATTTATTTTTTAATCATTGAAATTGTATCAAAATACGAATACTTTTATCTTGAATATATTACATTAAATACATTACCAATTATAGCATTCGTATGAAAATAATAGGATATTTAAAAGGAAATACATATATAATTCTAGGAAATACACATACACAATATCTTTATTGGAGATGCATCATTACATATTGTATGAGTCAGCTGAAGCAATATAAATATAGTGGAAGAAATTAGAGATTGCTGCTAATCTGTATAATTACTTTATCATAAATTAATACAGTTTGTTAATCAATATCATCATATCTTCCAGAGACAATGCTCCATTTATCATTTAATCATTATGTAAATTACATTTAACATTTCTGCAAATGAATGAATTTAATATACTCGAGAAGCCGGCAGTATGAAAGAATGAACAATCGTGTTATTGAACAAGGGAATATCTACTGGTGTAACATCTATAAATTGTGTGAGAATTCTTCACGCAGGAATCTTAATTGACGCCTCTCTTATCCCGTAGATCAGGGTAGATCAAATTTGTAAGCCTTATCTTGCGAACAATAATATGTTATTTAACAACATATGATTCTCTGCTGATGCAAAATGGATGGCATATGTATGAATTATCTATACACGAATCACCATCCAAGGCTTTCATATATCGTTGATCAGGGCTCATCGACTCTGTCATCGCAATTTTGCTAGCAATAAACTGGCACACTCCTCAGTGCCGTGAGAAATTCCTTCTTGCTTCATGAAAAGGCAGGGTTCGAAAATTCTATTATCCTGTATGGTCGCTGGGCATATGGTTGTCATATACTCGTTTCTGTTACAGGTTTATCTGATTTTCCTGCTTTACGATCAAGCAAAAGGGTACAGTATATTTTTGCATTTTTTTTTTCCAAGATTAGATTTATAAGTAAAATACAGACACAGTACATAGGAAGAACAATATTATTTATCTTTTTTTTTTTTACATTGGTAAATTGAATTGAATAACAAAACTGATATTAATTTAAAAAAATATTACCTAGCCATAGAACACTTGGTATCTAAATATTGGTCTGATTATTAGTCTCTAATAAAAAAGAAAATGTGGTGTCATACTATTATGCAAACGAAAATGGTACGTAGCCAGCCTCTTCCCTATGTTCAACCTACACAAATAATAGCAATTTAGCCATATACAGTGCATTATCTGCCATACAAAAAAAAAAAAAAAAAAATAAATAAATAAATCTACACGACCAGTAAAAATAAATGATTATGCAGGATTGAAAGTCTTAACCGAATTATTTTCTTACTCCCCCTTTTCTCATCCCTCAGGATTTATT
>NC_090747.1:42521784-42526784 GCF_036898095.1 Palaemon carinicauda | reverse complement strand
GGGAATAAACATATGTTTATCCTAAAATAGAAATATGTAAAAAAAATTCTTCATTATTTTGTAAATTACATTTATTATCAGGGGCCATATCTAAAGGTAAATTTTTTGAGTACTTAGAAATTTCGTAAACAAATTCATATATTTGATATATAATATGATATTTATGCAGGTAAAAATATACCAAAATATCACAAATTCTATAGGGAACAAGAAGTATATATAGATAGGGCAACTTACGCTTCGGATATGTCCACAAAATGGCCGCCAACCACACTGACTCAGACTCCCTAATCTGCCACTTGAAATGTAGGAAGGGTATGTCAATTTCAAGGTGTTTATTTACTAATCTAATTATTCTTGGATATGCATAAAAATTGTATGGTGGGTTGCTGGATAATGTCGATTATTTTACGACTATAAAATTAAAATTCTGACCCAAAAAGAATTTTTTAAGGGAAATAAAATCGAAAAAAAAAATGTAAAAACAATATAATATTTTAGCTAAAAAAATTTGATGATATTCAATCAAAAAAGAAGTAAACAAAATTTTCCGACAAATAAACATCTAGAGGAAGCATTACTCGTTGATAGTTCCTTAGTACGTAGTAATTTTGAAAGAAATAGGAGAAAACGAAAAAGTGGCAATCGCAGGAAAATCGAACACATACCTATATATACGCCATATCTGGCTAAAAATAAAGATAGGCATGGGTAGCCAGATCATCTAGAAGCACTTTCCAACACTATAAAAATACAAGTTTTACGACACTACTTGCCAATTCCTTACGGGTAACATGACTAAGCATAAAAATGCAAAACAAATAAAAAGGGGCACTCGCGGAAAAATGGCTAACTCTCTAATATACGGCATTTCAGAAAAAAAAAAAAATTCAGCCACGTACTAGGCAAACCATCAAAGCACATTTTCCGACAAATAAACATCTAAATGAATCACTACTCTGTGATAGTTCCTTAGTACGTAGTAATTTTGAAAGAAATGGGAAAACACGAAAAAATGGCAATCACCGAAAAATCGAACACATACCTATATATACGCCATATCTGGCTAAAAAAAAGATAGGCATGGGTAGCCAGATCATCTAGAGAAACACTTTCCAACACTATAAAATTATAAGTTTGCGACACTACTTGCCAATTCCTTACGGTAACATGACTAAGCAAAAAAAATGCAAAACAAATAAAAAGGGCACTCGCGTAAACATGGCCATTCTAATATATGGCATTTCAGAAAGAAAAAAATTTCAGCCACGTGCTAGGCAAACCATCAAGGCACATTTTCCGACAAATAAACATCTAAATGAATCATTACTCTGTGATAGTTCCTTAGTACGTAGTAATTTTGAAAGAAATGGAAAAAACGAAAAAATGGCAATCACAGGAAAATCGACCACATACCTATATATACGCCATATCTGGCTAAAAAAAAGATAGGCATGGGTAGCCAGATCATCTAGAAACACTTTCCAACACTATAAAAATATAAGTTTTGCGACACTTCTTGCCAATTCCTTACGGTAACATTACTAAGAAAAAAAATGAAAAACAAATAAAAAGGGGGCACTCGCGGAAAAATGGCCAACATTTTATTATACGCATTTCAAAAAAAAAAAATTTCGGCCACGTGCTAGGCAAACCATCAAGGCACATTTTCCGACAAATAAACTCATAAATAAATCATTACTCTGTGATAGTTCCTTAGTACGTGAGTAATTTTGAAAGAAATGGGAAAAAAACTGAAAAAAGGGCAATCACAGGAAAATCGAACACATACCTATATATATGCTATATCTGGCTAAAAAAAAAAATAGGCATGGGTAGCCAGATCATCTAGAAACACTTTCCAACACTATATAAATATAAGTTTCGCGACACTACTTGCCAATTCCTTACGGTAACATGACTAAGCAAAAAAATGCAAAAAAAATAAAAAGGGGCACTCGCGGAAAAATGCCCAACATTCTAATATACGGCATCTCAGATGAAAAAAAAAGACATGCACGTGTTAGCCCAACCATCAAGGCATACTATCTAACACATAAACATGAAAAAAAAATCAATAATATACGGCAATTCCTAACTACGTAGTAAATTTTTACAAATATTGAAAAAAAAAACAGAAATTGGCAACTGCACTTAAATACCCAATATACCAATAACTACGTCGTATCTGACAAAAACAAAGTCACGCATGGGTAGCCAGATCATCTAGACACACTTTCCAACACTAAAAATGCAAAAGTTTTACGACACTATTTGGCAATATCTTACGGAAAAATGACTTGGCAAAAAAAGGAAAAAAAAATGAAAAAGGGGCACTCGCGGTAAAAGGCCCAACATTCTAATATACGGCATCTCAGATAAAAAAAAAAAAGACATGCACGTGTTAGCCCAACCATCAAGGCACACTTTCTAACACATAAACATGAAAAAAAAATCAATAATATACGGCAATTCCTTACTACGTAGTAAATTTTTACAAATATTGAAAAAAAAAAACAGAAATTGGCAACCGCAGTTAAATACCCAATATACCAATAACTACGTCGTATCTGACAAAAACAAATTCACGCATGGGTAGCCAGATCATCTAGACACACTTCCCAACACTAAAAAGGCAAGTTTTACGACACTATTTGGCAATATCTTACGGAAAAATGACTTGGCAAAAAAAGGAAAAAAAATGAAAAAGGGGCACTCGCGGTAAAATGGTCCTCGTGGTGATGAACGACATTTTGACTAAAAAAAAAAATCATGCACATGGTAGCCAAACAATCCACCAAGACTTTCCACAACTGATAACCTATACAAGTTGCACCATTCTACGACAATTTCATAATACGTAATAACTTTGATAATTATGCAAATTACCTTAGAAGGCTAAACTCGGTCGCGCTCGACCCCGACGCGTCTCAGAAATCGGGGAAGGAGTACAGCTACAGCAATGCACATCTGGACACTACTAGAGCGTGTAGGCGAGACACCTACTGCAGGTTGATCACCCACAAATTCAGTCACGGGGGTGAGTCACGTGAGAAAAACCTCTTTTTTTTTTGACGCTCGGGGTCGCGGACGACCCACCGTACCGTTCCAGGGTTAAAAACATTGAGAGGCTTATCAGAGAGTGGCATACGTTTGTTCGTGGAATTTACTGCGTATCTTTTCTCTGGCAGTTGAAAACTCTTTCGTATTTTTGGACACTCTTAAAAATTATTGGAAAGTTTTCCGTTCCTTGCGTTGCTCTTCACGTGATTTTGATTTGCCAAGGGAAAGCCTAATGTAACCATCAAATATTATATGTTTTTTTATATAGAAATCCTTATCTCTAATGTACCTATTCCAGATTTTTTTTTTCATGAGAAAATTATTTTTTTTATTTAAACTGAAATAATTTGGACAAGGGTCTTTTATTCTTCTAAATTACGTGGGGGGGGGGGGGGGGTTTATCTACAGTATCTGCATATAAGGAAGACTATAAAGAATATATCGATTTTGTCAGCTGCTTTTACCAATGACTTATAGATAATGTCGTTGTAAGTGAGCACCAACTTCCCTGTTCTTTGAGCCTTTTAGGTTAGAATAGAATACCTCATTTATCTTGAAATTCATTTCACTTTATTATGCTAATGAGGATAAGAATATTGCCTTGTTTTACTCAAAGTGATTATTATTAGTATATTCACCATACAATTTCTCTTGTTTTCTTCTTGAAGGACTGAAGAAAAATGGAAAATTCAAGTTCTTGTGTTTTTGCTTCATTTGAAAAAGCAGTGGACAAAAAGTATTTGAAAACCCATGTCAGGAAAAAGAAATATTTTGTCCCGGACCATTTCGCTGTTTCTCTCGGTTGGCTCTGTTCCAACTTTCTTTTCTCTGTGTTGTTGAGGAAGCAAATTCTTTCATAAGGAAATTACTGTCTTTGAAGAGTTTGGATTCAAATAGGAGAATATTTTGTTTTCTTATTTAATCCAACGTATTTACTATTTTCTATGAGTGTCTTTACTTTCTTTAATATCCGGGAATTCAAAATACAAATGTAGTAAACATAAACATGAACAGTATCACTGCAATAAAATCAAAGTAAATAGTTATTATGGCAATCATTATGAGTAGGATACAAAATCCCCAACTCCATCGTCCTAATCACCATCTTTATAATTGAAAATATTCATATAAAATAAAAAAAAAAAACTAAATTATAAAAGGAAGATAAAACATGCAATGTGAGAACGTACGCAAATAAAATCATTTACTGCCTCGGCTGCGACTAGCTTTGCCTCATGGAGCCCTGCTTGCATAGGTTTACGGGCTACCAACGCAAGAGACCATGTCTGGCATAAAACAGTAATATTATAGCAAGCAAGCTTGCAAATCTGCCTAAGTGATTGTCCTGCGAACGTTGAACGTACATATTGCTTAACTTAGCCCTACACTTGCTTGATGGTGTTTAACCCAGATGGGCAGGAGGCAGCCAGATGTCCCTTATTACCCCATGACTAAATAATGTGCTCAACCATGTTGTGAGATTCTGGCCGTCCTCCTAGCAGATTAGCAACAGCTCATGACACTAATATTGCCTGTGGCCGTGGTTTACGAGGATACATTTATATGGACTTATGTGGGGAGGGGGAGATAGGAAAAGATTGGTAGTTCACCTATTTATATCACAGAAATAGAATGAATTCCACACTGTAAATAAAATGAAAAACAAAAGGAAATTCGTCGTAAAAACACATAAAATCTTTAGAAAGAAAAATAGAAGGGATACAGGAAGTAGAAATACAAGAAAACGAGTAATAAAGGGATGAAATAAAAATTAGAAGACAAGGATTCAGACCTATGAAAATAATGATGTAAACGGGAAGAGTGATTGTTCCTCACCCACTAATTCGATAGTAAACATATTTATCAATTTATAATTTAAGACTGAAATAACAAAATATATAAAAAATATTTATGATAATTCTTCTTACACTTATAAT
>NC_090747.1:42506784-42511784 GCF_036898095.1 Palaemon carinicauda | reverse complement strand
CGTATTGCGCCAATTACCCTGCCTAAATCCTTCATTTGTCCTTACAGGTATTCCCACATTACTCGCCCTAACACTCCTATCGACTACATTATCAGCTACCCTCATTGGTCCTCTCAAAATTGCATCCTTATAACTACCAAATTCTATTACACTTTCTTCCATTCCAGTTCTTACACACACAGATTTACTTTCTTTCATGCACCTATCTAACTCATAATCCTCAACTATCTCTAGTATATCATCCCATGTCAATCTCTCTTGCGTCCACCTCATTTTCTCCTTGCGTCTCAAATTACTAAACTCAGCAACATTCTCAGGTACAGTAGCCCAAAACTTCCTCATTAACTCCTTATTCTCATTTATACCTTCATCCCCATACTTCTTCCTAGCTAAAGTTTCCAACCTACATACATACATTGATATTGCTTCTCCTGCATTCATCCTTGCCTCATGAAAATCATTTTTACGCTTATACCGAACACTTCCTTTCATACGTTTTACCTGCTCAATTATACTCTTTTTCACACTTTCATAATCAACATTCCCTACACTCATTATCACTCCATACATCGTCAACAAATACCCAGTTAAATATTCTCCTAACTCCCTAACCCAAACTCTTTTACTATCACCATACTTATCCTGACAATACCTCACATACTCATTGAAAAACTCGTATACATCCCTACTACTATGCTCATTGAACCTTTCACACCGAGGTACCTCTCTCATAAACACAGTCTTACACACATCACGTTCATTCTCACTGCTACCTTCCTTCTTGTTTCCTACTTCCTCACTAGAATATAAAGAATCTAATTCCACAGTCATACTCCTATCCTTGATCATACTCTTCCTAGCCCTTTTCTTACTCGCCACTTTCACCCATTCACGATCGTCCTTGCTATCAGCCTGATACTTTTTCTTCTCTTTCTTCACATCACTTTTACCTTTCCTTTCATCTTTCCTCTCACCTTTTTGTTCATCCTTACTATGCCTAATTCCCTTATCTTCAATCTCACTATCACTATTACTATTACTATCACTATCACTTCCTTTCCCATTATCACTAACCTTAGCCTTCTCATCCACTATCAACCCATTACCCGAAACTGAGGACACTCCTCCGACTGCACCTTCACCCATTATAGTTTTCATCATCCCCATGACTTGCCCCATCATAGCTTCCAATCGGTTCTCCATTCGTTCCTCATTCTCTTTCATCCTCATCTCAACACATTCTTCCACTCTCTCTACAGTTCCCCTTAACTCCCTAAGCTCCTTCTGCATCGCCTCATTCTCCCAGTGCAACCTCTCATTCTCTACAAGCAACCTCTCCTCACGCTCCTTACTCAGCCGCTATTCCTCCTTCAAAACCCTTAATTGCTCCTCCATTTTTCATCAACCTTATATCTAAATTCTTAACCTAATTCAATCCCTCGTCAAAGAGTCCAGCTTCAATCCCACCTCGGCTGTCCCTGTTCGGGCGCCAAAATAATGTGGCGGGATCTCGCAAGAACAACCCCCACACCCTTGAATATCTCAATACAAACTTTCCCCTTACGTTATCAGCAGCGGGACTCTTGGACAAAAAACAAAACAAAACATAACCTTAAAACTATATATTTCTTACAAACTATAATAAATCCAACCAAAATCAACAGCATCAAAAACTTATAATATTATTATTATTATTAAATGCTAAGCTACAACCCTAGTTGGAAAAGCAGGATACTATAAGCCCAAGGGCCCTAACAGGGAAAATAGCCCAGTGAGGAAAGGAAATAAGGAAATAAGGAGATAAGGAAATATAAAACATTTTAGGAATAGTAACAATATTGAAATAAATATTTCCTAATTAAAATATAAAAACTTTAACAGAACAAGAGGAAGAGAAACTAGATAGAAAAGTGTGCCCAAGTGTAACCTCAAGCAAGAGAACTCTAACCCAAGGCAGTGTAAGACCATGGTACAGAGGCTATGGCACTACCCAGGAATAGAGAACAATGGTTTGATTTTGGAGTGTCCTTCTCCTAGAAGAGCTGCTTACCATAGCTAAAGAGTCTCTTCTACCCTTACCAAGAGGAAAGTAGCCACTGAACAATTACAGTGCAGTAGTTAACCCCTTGGGTGAAGAAGAATTGTCTAGTAATCACAGTGTTGTCAGGTGTATGAGGACAGAGGAGAATCTGTAAAGGATAGGCCACACTATTCGGTGTCTGTGTAGGCAAAGGGAAAGAACCGTAACCAGAGAGAAGGGTCCTATGTAGTACTGTCTGGCCAGTCAAAGGACCCCATAACTCTCTAGCGGTAGTATCTCAACGGGCGGCTGGTGCCCAGGCCAACCTACTACCTATAATATACTACTAAATATACTATAAATACCATTCAAATAAACGCAAAAAAAACCTAACAAACTTAAATTACACGCACACCAACACCAAAAATAAATATATATATGAATTATCTTGTATAAATATTATTATGTGACACCAACACTGTCGCCACAAACAAGTCGGACTGTCTTTATGGCACACTAACACAACTCTGTGTTTAACAGTTTACTGGGTGGCAATTTGCCACACCTACTACCCTGATTTGGGTCGTGGTTATTATTAGCACCATCATCATCATCATCATCATCATCAACAGCAATCTGGATTTGATTCGGTCCGGGTCATCAACAATTGTACAAATCAGAGTGGTCGTATCAAATTCCTTATTACAAGCCAATTCGTCAACAATCAATTAATCCACTTTCAAAAATCGCTCTCCAAAGGAGGAATCACGGCTCTTTGAATAAATAATCACTTCCACGCTGGTAAAGAAAAATAATAATCCAGCAATCACTACTGCCTCTTGCTGCAGTCGAATAAAAAAAGCATTCTCCCAAGACATTCACCACTGTCGTAACCTAACTAAAAACATAAACAAACAATCTCATTTATACCAACAGTCTTTCTCACCACCAACGATCAATACACTAACTACTTTCGCTCGCTAACACAATCTCTCTCTCTCTCTCTCTCTCTCCTCTCTCTCTCTCTCTCTCTCTCTCTCTCTCTCTCTCTCTCTCTCTCTCTCTCTCTCTCTCACAGGATTTGGCAAAAAACAGAAATTAAAATAAAGCAAAAATAAATCCTGAACAATACACACACACACACACACACACACATATATATATATATATATATATATATATATATATATATATATATATATATATATGAATATATATATATATATATATATATATATAAATATATATATATATATATATATATATATATATATATATATATATATATATATATATATATATATATATATATATATATATGTATGTATATATATATTTATATATATATGAATATATACACACACACACACTCACACACACACATATATATATATATATATATATATATATATATATATATATATATATATATATGTATATACGTATATGTGTATATATAAACACACACATATTATATATATACAATATATATATATATATATATATATATATATATATATATATATATATATATATATATATATATATATATATATATATATATATATATATATATATATATGTATATATATATATATATATATATATATATATATATATATATATATATATATATATATATATATATATATATATATATATATATATATATATATGATTTACTGCCACATGGATAAACTAACTAGCATTGCCAGAAAATCAAACAACTTAGAGCCAAAATTTGTTCATGAACGTAAAGTAGTCATAAACACAAAACATGTAGACAATAATATATATATATATATATATATATATATATATATATATATATATATATATATATATATATATATATATATATACATATATATATATATATATATATATATATATATATATATATATATATATATATATATATATATATATATATATATATATATATATATATATATATAAATATGTATCATCTACTCCTACGCCTATCGACGCAAAGGATCTCTATTAGATGTCGCTAGTCATTTTAAGCATTAGCTTCCAAATCAATACTTCTCCCTACCTCTCCTCCTATATCGCGGTACATAGCACTCAGCCATATTAGTCATGGTCTACATACTCTTCTTCTATCTTGTGGAGCTCAATTAAAGGTTATATAAAGTAACCTCTCATAGTGAGTGCAAAGAGTATGCCAAACCATCTCCATCAACCCCTCGACAACATCTTATCCTCGTAAGGCACCCGACTAATCTCTTTAAGCGTTTTATTTCTAATACTCTGCTTGTGTTTAAAACCCATTAGTGTTCTGACATTTTGCTCTCAAATCTACTAATTATGTTGGAGCTTGTTTACATTGTACTATAATTACTCATGACCATACAATAATACAAATCACACTAAAGTTATATATAGACTAAATTTCTATATGTAGTTTCAGGGGATTTGATTTCCAAATTATAATCAGCCTAGCCACTGTTTGATTTCCTTTTTTTAGTTAACATAGAGCGCTCTGAAAATATTATACTATAGTTGTTATTACTATTTTCTATTTAACTGTTCAGCATACTCGAACCATATGGAAAACGGTAAACTCTCGGGGTTATTACTATTTTCTATTTAGCTGTTCAAGGTAACTGAAAGTAATTCAAAGTAGGCCCTGTTCTTCTTGTATAGTCTCAAATTTTAGGATATATTTTGTATTCGATTCCTATGAAATAATCCAATTTGAGGACCATAAACAAACAACTTTAGGTATTCATAAAATTTTCTTCTGAAAAACACCAATGGGCTGAATTACAAGATATCAAAAGACAATTATATTCAAAATTCCATTAGTAATAATTTATAAAAAAATATCTGAATAATTTGGTAAAAACTAATTTCCAAACATAATAAAAAAAATTTAAAGGGCTAGTTTTGGAAAACATATATTACACAATTTCACTCAAATACTAAAATTGAAGTTTTGTAACAGAGCGCCTCA
>NC_090747.1:42494284-42501784 GCF_036898095.1 Palaemon carinicauda | reverse complement strand
TCTAACTAACATCTACTCAAATATGATAAGAGAATATTCCGTATACGGGACCTTCAATTTTCCACTGCCACCACTCGCTTGTTTTCTTGAGAAGATGGAAATATCCCAGCTTTTTCCGTTAATTCTGTTGATTAATCGATTTATGATCAGTTATTGATTTCCCAAGCAACTTCCTAATACAAAATAGTTTACTTTGAATTATGTACACCTTGCAGTTACTAATTCATTTGGTGTCATCCGATTCTTTAATTGCCAAAGACCAATACACAAAAGCACACGTATAAGGACTTCCTTCATCAACTTCTCTCAATAGCTTACTCTGCTTTCAGTAAACTAAAAGAACCTTTATCTTATATTTAGTTTACAGCTTGGAATATTTTTTTGCGGGGTCAAGAACTGTTTCTTATTGATAGATAATCCAATAAAAAATATGTATTATCTTTTTTCACTTTTCCATTTAACATTGATGTCATCTGCAAGTTTATATTGAAAATACCTTAATGTTCATGAAAAAAAAAAAACATTATTACGAATACTTATACCGTAGAATAGTGACACATTCTGATGAGCAATTACACTATATTTCTTTTATTATAAAAAATTTTCTTTTTTTCTTTTTTCATTCAGTAGTCTCTAACTGGACCTCTTAATTCTACATCGTGAGTTTAATGGAAAAAGACATTTTATTAACACAATACTGGATATTGTTTTCTTGTAGAACATAAAAGAGTGGGTGATTCTTTTGATTTGTGGTATATATAGAGTATGTCAAATGAGTTGAATAAAGATATTGCAGTTGATTCCGGAGTAAATAACTAAATTATCAATAATCACTTATCTAAAACGGCACTCCATCATAAAAAGAAAAAAAAATACCATAAACAAGATAGGAGGAGGTATTAATAGCAGAGAGAATAGGTCTCATAGGAGTGCCTTTTTGTTGTACCAACCGTGTCACACGATCATACATAGTAACAACATCTCATTTTTTGTATATATTATGCTTGTATCTTCGCTCTCCCCTCACACTGATAGGGACCTGAAATAACGTGTCTGTTTTTCTCAAAATTAACTGTTAACCGGTGCATTGTCGGTTGAACATAAAATTGCCTGTTATGTTTCTTATACCCTTTTTGTTTGGAGTCTATGTATATACAAATGCATGTTCTGTAATAAAGATACTCAGTTGCTTTCATCCTGCCTTCTTAGTTACAGCCTCTCTCGGCCCGTCACATTGGTGACCCCGAAGTCAAATCGCTCCTCCCGCTTTCCATACACACACCCCGGCCGCCAGCCCCTCCGTCTTTGGTACTATGGCAGACTCCACGGTAGTTGGCGCCGCCACATTGAAACTTTCATCGTTCGCCAGCGGAGAGGCATTTGCTTGGTTTTAGCGCACAAAAGTCCAGTTTCGCATCAAGGGCGTGACTCGCTCAACCACCAAAGCAGATTATGTTCTTGCGGCGATACCCAAGGACACCTTACCGGGAATATCAGACTAGCTTTGTGAGCAAGGAGACACCCCAATAGCGTATGTCGCCCTCAAAACATACATTCTGCAGCAGTACCCGCCGTCGCCAGCCGCCCATATAGCTAAGGTTTTTCAGCTCTCTCAACAACCGTTGGGGGACCAAAGGGCTTCGCTTGCCCTCAGAGAAATGACCAGTATCGATCGCCTGCAACCTATCGCAAAGGGCTCTCCCCGTGAGGTGAACCTACTTCGTGCCTATGGAAACGCCGTTTACCCGAACCTGTAAGCGTTTCCATACCCTATGTCGATAGTTTACCAGTAAAAGACTTGTTGACCAAAGCTGATGCCCTTATGGACAGCCACTTCATGACCTTCAAGACCTCCATCAACGCCTCCACTCCTGACAAAGAGGACACCTATTCAACGTCAACCAAAGCTGACGTGAATGCCGTAGGACATATCCGCCTACCCTGTGACGACCCGGAGCGGCGACAGAGCCACCCATTACCCACCACTCGCTCGCGCCCCAACAAACGACTTTTACAGCCACTTACTACCGCCTATCAGCTGCAGTTTTTCTACTACCACTACAGATTCAGGGCAGCCACGAAGAAATGTGCCAAGGATTGTCAGTGGCCAAAAAACGTGTAAGTAGGCCATCATTCGTGGCGGTGGCCTTCCGTGTTTCTAATCTTTTTCTTACATGATACAGGAAAGGGCGTGCAATTTGTGTTACACATGGGTGCTTGTCATTCCCTTTTGCCAAGGAGACTCTTCAGGGCACGACGTAATCTGTCTATGTCTGCCGTCGTCCACCTGGTACCTGCCAACGGATCTGCAATAACCACCTACAGTTACAAGAATCTTACATTATCATTTGGAAACGGTAAATTTAATTGGAAGTTTCTTGTTACTGACGGCACATTGTCAATCCTCGGTGCAGATTTCCAGACTCATTTCCACCTTCTAGTCGATGTCGCCCTCCGACGATTGATCAATGCAGACTCGCACTTGTCGACACCTCTTCAACACCCTCCCCCCCCTCCAACCTCGCTCTCCACATCAGCGCACTCACGGACGCCTATGCCCACCTCCTCACATCGTACCGGGAAGTTTTCCGTCCAGAACTTCGTCAAACGCTCACGGCTCCTGCCAAGCACGGTATTTATAACCATATCAAGATGACGTGACCCTCAGTCTTCGCAAAATTCAGACGTCTGCCACCGGAACGATTGGCAGCCGCCTAACAGACGTTCGCCAAAGAGGAGGAAATGGGCCTTTCCCAAAAGGCCTCCAGCCCATGGTCGTCACCCTTACACATTGTTCTGAAGAAAGACGGCTCTCTTCGTCCGTGCGGGGATTAAAGGCGCCTGAAGATGCAAACAGAACCAGATAACTACCCCCTCCTAAAAATCACCGACGTTACTTCCTGCACAAAGCGAAGGTTTTCTCCATGCTTGACCTCATGAAGGGGTATTAACAGGTGCCTATGAACCCTCACGACATCCCAAAGACCGCCATCACCACTCCGTTTGGTAGATACACCTTCAATTACTCCTACTCTGGTCTTCATAATGCTGTGGCCACTTTTCAACGTCTCATGGATGGCATCTTAGGGGACCTACCCATCTGTGTATGTTATATGGACGACATAAATGTGTTCTCTTCCTCAAGAGAGGAACATCTCCATCACCTGCGCACCGTGCTCGACCGCCTGTAACAAAATGGCCTTGTTGTCCGGTACGACCAGTGTATCTTTGGCATCAATGAAGTGTCGTTCTTAGGGCACCGCATCACTCTTGAAGGAGGATATCCCCTCCCTGAGAAAGTAGCAGCCGTTCAGAACTTCCCCACGCCCTTGAACGTCTAAGCTCTGAAGGAAGTCTTGGGCATGATCAACTATTATTAACGTTTTCTACCACCCCCTGCCGCCACTCTTGCTCACCTCTACGCCTACCTCAAGGGCAGGCCAAAAGACCTGAAGTGGGGCACCCTTCAAGAAACGGCTTTATTCAATCCAAAGAAGGCCCTATCAACCGCTGCAACTCTCACTTTTCCTATCCCATATGCCCCTCTACTTCTCTTCACCGATGCCAGCGACGTCGCTATTGGTGCAGTACTCGAACAGTTGGTCAACGGCTCGCCCGGCCATTTGGCCCTCTTCAGCAGAAAACTGTCCGAGGCAGAATCGGGTTATTCTTCCTTCGATACCGAATTGCTGGTAGTGCACTTAGCTGTCCGTCACTTTCACCATTTCTTAGAAGGTATGCCCTTCGTTATTCAAATAGACCACATGCCTCTGGTGCACACCTTCACTTGACAGTCAGACGCCTGGTCCGCGTGTCAACGCCGACATATCTCTGCCGTGGCTGAATACAACTGCACCCTTCAACACGTCCCTGGGAAAATGAATCCGGTTGCCGATGCTCTGTCAAGAAACACGTTGGCTGCCTTTCAACTGGGATTGGATTACAACGCCTTGGCTGAAGCCCAATGACAGGATCCATAGTATCAAGCATGTAGGACATCCTGCACAACCCTCCATTGGGATCACATCCCCCTCGAAGACTCCAACACTACCCTTCTCTGTGACGTCAGTACTGGAAGACCGTGACCTTGGATTCCTGCTCCCATGCGCCGACAAGTGTTTGATTTCATTCACGACCTTTCACATCCCTCGTGGTGTTCTACTGCACAGCTGCTGAAGACGAAGTTTATTTGGCACGGCATGCTAAGGATTTGGTCCGCGCCTGTAATTCTTGCCAAGCTTTCAAGGTACATTGACGCATGAATTCAGGAGTGGGCACCTTTCCTAAAGCTCAGCGTGGTTTCGCCCACATTCACGTTGACATTGTAGGTAGGCCCCCTACCCACATCACAAGGACATCGTTACCTGTTTACCGTCATCGACCGCTCCACTCGTTGGCCTAAAGCCATTCCCATGGAAACTGCAATGTCCGCCTCTTGTACATCTGCCTTACTCTCAGGATGGATTGCAAGATTTGGGATCCCTGAACATATTACTTCTGATAGGGGTACCACTTTCACCTATCAATTGTGGACATCATTAGCGAATATCCTGGATATCACCCTACATCAGACAACTGCCTACAACCCCGCTGCCCTTGGAATGGTTGAAGTTTTTCATCACACCCTCAATGCAGCTTTGATCCCCCGCTGCAAGGATTCCAACTAGTATATTCAGCTTCCCTGGGTCCTCTTGGGACCAAGGACCACTCCTAAAGATACCCTCGACATCTCGGCAGCTGCAATGGTGTATGGCGACGCGTTGGTAGTCCCTGCCGAATTTTTTCCTTCTGCAACCTCCTCCGACAATCTCCAGCGCATACGTCACTTCTTGGGGAAATTTACTCCATGCCGCCGGACATACAAGCCCCCAGCGAAGCATCAAATATCGACAGACTTGCACTCTGCAGCGCACGTCTTCCTACGCAATGACACTAGCAAGCCACCGCTAACGCCCCCTTACATGGGCCCTTCCATTGTGATCGGACACAGTCCGAAATATTCCTACTAAATATTCGATTAAGACTGGGTCTCCATTGATCGTCTAATACCTGCTTATCTCCTGCCAGATGACCCGCCTACAGTTTGCCTCTCTAGATCAGGGCGCCCTATATCATGTACAGTATGTCATTTTTAAGGGGGGAGCCATGTACCAACCATGTGTCACACGATCGTACATAGTAATGGCATTTAATTTTTTGTATTTATTATGCTTGTATCTTCGCTCTCCCCTCACACTTATAGGGACCTGAAATAATATGTCTGTTTTTCTCACTGATAACTGTTAAGGGAGAAAACTCGATTTTGGGGTCAAGATCACCAATTTTAGTTTTACCACTCCTGTAGCCTTGAGGTGTGTACTGTTGTCAGACGAAAGATAAATAAAAGCTTGTGTATTTAAGTAGGTAAAAATTAAAAATTTGTGCATGCATATGCTAACCCCAGAATCTACCTGACAGCCATATCATTAAGCGATCTAGTTATTTTGTAATTGGTTTCTTTGGTATTGGATTGTATTAAACACTAGTTTTCTTACAAATATATTCTACAAGATTCCTACGAATATAAATCAAACTGTGGGCTTATTTGATGATATTGAGGAGGACTTATCATTAGTGCTATCAGATGATGGAGGTAATACGATTTGCTCTGATGATATTACTGATGCAAGAAGTGTTTGTGTTGGTGGTGACATTAAAAAAAAAGAAAAAAAAAAAAGAAGAAAGAGCATATCTATTGCTCCACCGAAAAAGAAATAGAAAGTAAATGCAAGCAGAGGAGATTGTTGGAGTACCAAACCTGGCAACAATGAGTAGCCTGGCATGCTTTGAATACCCCCCCCCCCTTGCATCAATGAAAAAATAAGCATATCTAATAGAGGGGATAATATCTTTTTATAAAAGAGGGGACCAGGAGGCTTGTACACTTTCCAATAAAAGAGGGGACCAGGAGCCTTGTACACTTTCCAATAAAAGAGGGGACCAGGAGCCTTGTACACTTTCCAATAAAAGAGGGGACCAGGAGCCTTGTACACTTTCCAATAAAAGAGGGGACCAGGAACCTTGTACAATTTCAAGATCAGCTTTAGCAACAAATGGGAGTACATCAAACCTTTAAACTGTTATTTCTTAATATAGTATTTTTTGTTATTAAATTGCTATCTACTTCCTTATTTATGGACCAATTTTTTAAATGAAAAAAAATATTATAATTCTGGATGATTGTAGAAATGAAGTATATTACAAGATTTTCAATAACCCCCCCCCCAAAAAAAAAAAAATGGGAAAAAGATTAGAATTTTTTTCTTAAAATTATTTTTGTTTACGAAATGGAAAAAAATATAAGGAAATTTGAAAATATGCAACTGTGGCTGTATTGATTATACTGCAACTCCTATGTTGGTTTTTAGATTTTTAAAATTGATTCATAAGTAAGGGAGGAGATACATTTTGAAAATAAGTGAAAAAGACCACAAAAAAAAAAACCAAAATTATTCAACTCAGGGAGACTAAAATTGACTGAGGTATTGTGTACATATAGATGCATATTCTGTGCAAATTTCAATGACAAAGTACAAAAATTACCTCCCCCTCGAGTTTCATCCCTTAACCGGCACATTGTCACTTGAACATGAAATTTCCTGTTATGTTTTTTATGCCCTTTTTGTCTGGAGTCTATGTATATATAAACGGATGTTCTGTAATAAAGTTACTCAGTTGCTTTTATCATTCCTTCTAAGTCACAGCCTCTCTCGGCCCGTCACAATCTGAATCATCGGGGAACCATACGTAATGTCAGATTGTGTTCCTGTTGCTATCATTGCTGTGTTCATAAGTGGAAGAAGGGTGGTATTTTGTCAGACGAAACTACCTGTAGTAAATAAGCTTTCCATTCTCACAGTAAATGAATATACCCTGAAAAATACTTACGAATTTGTAGAGTTGATAAATTCTGTCGAAGATGCAAAAGACTATGTTATGTGCAGCTTCGACTTAGGAAGTTTATTCACTAATATTCCTTTAAGAGAAACATTGGAGATAATTCTTGAACAGCTTTTCCCTAACCCAGAGGACAATTTCGAGGGTTTCAATAAAATAAATACAATTTAAAATACTATTAGAAGTAGCTACCACTACATCCACATTCACGTTTAATGACAGGTAATATGAACATGTAGATGGAGTGACTATGGGATCGCCGTGTGGACCAACCTCGGAAAATATACTTTTCTGTTATTGTGAAATGAGATGCCTAACTGATGGTCCTGTGGAATTTAAGCATTTTTTGTACCCTTGATATGTAGACGATAGATTTTTACTTAAAAAAAATTAAAATAGACCATATAAGCCAGTTTTTAGAATATCAAAATACAAAGCATCGTAATATAAGATTTACGAAAGAAAGGGAACAGGGTGATACTTTGCCTTTTTTTCGATATTTGGGTCTCTCGGAAAGATAATACCTTTGAAACCTTAGTATTTAATTAAAAAAAAAAATACAGG
>NC_090747.1:42481784-42486784 GCF_036898095.1 Palaemon carinicauda | reverse complement strand
CCCAATTCTTGACTAACTCTCGTTTTATTTCCATCCCTGGTGTTAAATTATTCTCGATTTTAACTGTAGCTTCCTGAATCCAATAAAGGTTGGTAATCAACTGAATGCCCTCGGCGTTATTATTTAAGTTCTTCAAAACTTTTACATTCATCAAATGTCTTTTCATAGTCTATAAATCACATAAAAAACATTTCAGTAAATCTAATGCCTTATCTATTAAAAGGTGCATGTTACATAATACATTTCTGACTCCTTTCCCTTCTGTAAATCCATACTGTTCTTCTGTAACTTTCTATTTTACTATACTTTTATTCTATTTATAATTACTCTTGATAATATTTTTTTTATTATTCTGATTAAGGCGATTGTCCTGTGTATACTGCATTCTGCAACATTGGGTTTCTTAGGGATATCATTGAATATGGATCTGTATATCTCTTTCTGGAATGTATCCTTTGTTTTATATTTTGTTTGCCAACTCTTCAATTTTTCTTGATCCAAAATTCCTACTTGTCTATTGCATTTGTATTACTACCCCATCATGCCTTTCTTGAAATTTTCCATTACAATTACTATTTCCTCTTCCAGTCATTCAGGACCATTCAATGGTGTAGGCAACCTAGGTCAATCACCTCTATCATCTTCAAAGAGATCCTTGACATATTCTTCCAATGTTTGAGAACATCCTCTCTATCACTATCACCAATACTCCTTCTTTACTCGTAATAATAATAATAATAATAATAATAATAATAATAATAATAATAATAATAATAATAATTATTATTATCATTATTATTATTATTATTATTATTATTATTATTATTATTATTATTATTATTATTATTATTATTATTATTATTATTATTATTATTAAGCTACAACCCAAGTGAGGAGAGGAAACAAGGAAAAAAATATTTTAAGAACAATAATAACTTTAAAATTAATATTTTCTATATCGACTATGAAAACTTTAACAAAACAAGAGGAAAGAAAGCGAAACTAGATAGAACAGTGTGCCCAAGTGTATCCTTAAGCAAGAGAACTCTAACCCAAGACATTGGAAGACCATGGTAAAGAGGCTATGACACTACCCAAGATTAGAGAATAATGGTTTGATTTCGGAGTGTCCTCCTCCTAGAATATCTTCTTACCATAGTTAAAGGGTCTCTTTTACCCTTACCAAGAGAAAAGTATAGCCACTGCACCATCACAGCGCAGTAGTTAACCTCTTGAGAGAAGAATTGTTTGGTTATCTCTGTGTTGTCGGGTGTATGAGGATAGAGGAGAATCTGTAAAGAATAGGCCAGACTATTTGGTGTCTGTGTAGGCAAAAGGAAGAGCCATAACCAGAGTGAAGGATCCAATATAGCACTGTCTGGCCAGTCAAAGTACCCCATAACTCTCTAGCGGTAGTATCTCAACGGGCAGCTGGTGCCCTGGCCAACCTGCTACCTACATTTCATCTTGTCTCCCTCTTTATTCCAACCAGTTCTCTTAATTGATTGTGCATGCTCTTATATATATGATTTCTTGCTAATTCCTCTACTTCTTCACACTGTTCTTTAATCCCGTTTACCTTAGCTTTGTAACATTCCTGTATAATATGTATGTTTATTTCCTTATATCTTTGAGGATTACTGTGTTTTTTTCCTTCTCTTTCTTCCATCTTATCAGGTTTGTCCTCACTTATCCAATTCTGACGTCGTCTTATCAATAATACTCATGTTGAGAGACAAACAGTTTCTTGTTCTTCTATTAGAAAATAACTTTTGCAGAGTCACTTAACTTTCCTACATATCAGACACATGAATAAACAACTTTGGCTATTAGGGAGAGCATATACTTCAAGATTTGAAGTAAAGCCTAGTAACTTCACAGAAATGTATATATTCCTGAATCATTTCCAATGATGTAAAGTTTTGATAATGCTTAAAAATGTAAAGTGTTACCAATTGCGTAAGAGTTCATATGAAAAGTTTTCCATTAATGTTCTGCTTGGAATATCTGATGCCCTAATGGATGTAAATAACAAAAAAAGACTAAAAGAGAAAAACAGGGGCATGAGCCAAAACTAAAATAGAGAATATTATAACAACTTATAAGAAAAAGAAATTGTCATGGGTAGGACACATAAAAAAAAAGGACAGACAATAGATGGACATTAAGAGTAACAGAATGGGTCCCTACTAGAGATTGTAAAAGAAGCAGAGGAAGGAAGGAAGAAAAGATAATAGATTGATGAAATAAGGAAGTTTGTGAGAGTGTACTGGCAGAGAAATACCATTAAAGGACGCAAGTGGAAGGATACGTCTTAGGTCTTTGTTCTGGTGTGGACTATTAATGC
This sequence comes from Palaemon carinicauda, assembly GCF_036898095.1. Lineage (NCBI taxonomy): Eukaryota > Metazoa > Arthropoda > Malacostraca > Decapoda > Palaemonidae > Palaemon > Palaemon carinicauda. The sequence goes on along the minus strand of NC_090747.1, from coordinate 42,484,437 downwards.
CTGATGATGATGATAATGATGATGATGATGATGATGATGAGGATGATATATATATATATATATATATATATATATATATATATATATATATATATATATATATATATATATATATATATATATATATATATATATATATATATATATATATATGTCCTAATTCATGTATATAGGTGTCTTGTACGTCAAGGTAAATGAACTCAATATCCATGAGAATTAAAAAAAAACACATGTCCCAGCTTGTTATTGCAAGGATTGCATTTGGTAGCGAAGGAAGTTTAGTTGTCTGAGGGTGCTCGAGTTGACAAGTCCCTCACCTGAGAGGGTAGTTGTGTACAGTGTACTTTCGAACCAACCCTTTTGTAATAAATAAAGAAAACCCATATTCTGATGTCTCATTATCCGTCTACATGGGTCATATTGGTATCAGGTGTAAAAAATACGTATTTTGTGCATGCTCTGAGTGAAGTTGTTCTTTGAGCCGGTGAAATAAAAGTTTAAGATGCCGTGATACACAAGGACTAACGTAGCAGACGCTGCTGCTGCAGGAGATCAGAACGAAGGAGCAGTGGGATATGGCATTCCCGATGTAGAATATAGACAAGAAATGAGTTAGATAACTTACTACAGTTAATGAACAGTTTCTTGGTTGAACAAGAAAAGGCGCGGCACGCAAGCACAACATATCCGACATACATGGACAAAGTTCAAACGCACACAAAGTGAAAGTACACATGCACAGCCGAGTGAAGATATGCAAATCATTAGACCTTTTGATGATCAACGGCCTAACGAAGGGTTCCAATCGAATGAAGTGTTTTTAAGAGACTTTGAAGTAGCTACATATGGATGGTCGGAAAGAAAAAAAGCTATTCATGTAATACGATTGCTGAAAGATGCTCTGGCAATGGAGGTAATATGTTGGTTGCAAGACAGTTTAAGAAGTTATACTGAAATAAAACGACGTTTAATTGAGAAGTATGCCTTGCCTGATGCGAGAAAGGGAGAGCTAAAAGAAAATTACAAACTCAAAATACGGTAATGTGAATCCGTTGTCAGGTTTGCAACTTGCATTTTCGGGATTGCGATTCGTTTGCTACCTGGAGTGCAAATCTCCCAGAAGGTGAGAGAAAAGCAATTGCCCCTAAACATCTTCGCAGATTAGTTTACACGTATTTATGTGGTTATTTATTCGATGACAATCGCACGTTAGCAGACGTAGTGAGCGTGATACGAAACATTTTAGACAGTTTGCCAGAAGAAAAAACGACTGAGCAGAACGGGCCCGATTCCGAGAAGTTGGCAGCTATGAGAGGCAGTCGACCCCCGAAGGGGGATAGAGGAGAGCGCAGAGTAGCAAAGTCTCCAGATGCTGGATTGTGGGGGAGAGAGCCACGTAACTCTAAGGAAGTAGCTGGGTTCCTAAGGCTTACTGGGTATTATCGTGAATTCATAAGAGGTTTTGGAGACATAGCGAGACCCTTAGGTGATTTAAAGAAACAAAAAGCAATAAATTGGGGAGGGGAAAAAGAAAGGGACTAACCATTTTAAAGCTGCCTTAACTAGTAATGAATTACTTGTATATTCTAGATTTGATCACCCATTTTTAATGACAAAAGATGCTAGTAGGATAGCTATTGGTGGCGTAATTTCTCATCGATATGATAAAGGCAGAGATCGACCCATTTATTTTGCTTACTAGGCGTTAAAAAGGGAAGAAAGGAATTATAGTACATTCAATCGAGAGGCTTTGGCTATTCTTTGGGTTATAGAGAGTCATCGGTTCTTTTTATTAGTTCAGTCGATTGAGTTGTAAAGTGATCTTTGCCCCTTACGTGATTTTTATCATGAAAATTATTTGACCACTCGACAAGTGAGATGGATTGAGAGATTGTTAGAGTCTAATATAAAGGGTTTTCACCATATAGAAGGTAAAGCTAACAAGGTAGCTGATGCTCTCTCTAGAGGTGCAGTATTAGGAGTAACAACTAGGGCACAAAATAGAAACAAATAACGTAACCAAAATATTGAAGACCCCCATCAAAATAGAGAGAATACAGAATGGGATGGGAATTCTCCCGATGACCATTCAGAATACGGTAGCGGGGAGAGAGAGAGAGAGAGAGAGAGAGAGAGAGAGAGAGAGAGAGAGAGAGAGAGAGAGAGAGAGATGAAGATAAATATATGTTGGTGACCGAGGACATGACCAGGGGTGTCCGGAATGCATGCTCTGATGATGCATGTTTGATTGACTTGGGAGGGTGGGACATAAAAGAAGTTTGAGAGGGAGAGAAAAAAGAGGAATGGATGGAAAGAGTGCGAGCAGTAATTAAAGGGGAATCGGAGAGTTATCCATCATTTCTGAATATGGCACGCGAGAGTTTTTTTATATAAAAGGATATCTTACATTGTGCTTACGAGAAGAGGGGTATGGGAATTTTTTGCACTGGTAGTTCTTCCTCCCTCTTTAATTAAACGAGCCATCCACATTGTACATGTAAGTCTGTATACAGGTGATTTAGGGATTGATAGAACATCAAGGAGAGCACGTGAATCCTTCTTTTGGTTAAAAATTAAAAAATGTATAGAGAATTACATAACAGGTTGTCATGATTGTAACTGTTTCAAAGAACATAAAAATACTGTACCGGAA
>NC_090747.1:42461784-42466784 GCF_036898095.1 Palaemon carinicauda | reverse complement strand
AAGAGCCATAACCAGAGTGAAGGATCCAATATAGCACTGTCTGGCCAGTCAAAGTACCCCATAACTCTCTAGCGGTAGTATCTCAACGGGCAGCTGGTGCCCTGGCCAACCTGCTACCTACATTTCATCTTGTCTCCCTCTTTATTCCAACCAGTTCTCTTAATTGATTGTGCATGCTCTTATATATATGATTTCTTGCTAATTCCTCTACTTCTTCACACTGTTCTTTAATCCCGTTTACCTTAGCTTTGTAACATTCCTGTATAATATGTATGTTTATTTCCTTATATCTTTGAGGATTACTGTGTTTTTTTCCTTCTCTTTCTTCCATCTTATCAGGTTTGTCCTCACTTATCCAATTCTGACGTCGTCTTATCAATAATACTCATGTTGAGAGACAAACAGTTTCTTGTTCTTCTATTAGAAAATAACTTTTGCAGAGTCACTTAACTTTCCTACATATCAGACACATGAATAAACAACTTTGGCTATTAGGGAGAGCATATACTTCAAGATTTGAAGTAAAGCCTAGTAACTTCACAGAAATGTATATATTCCTGAATCATTTCCAATGATGTAAAGTTTTGATAATGCTTAAAAATGTAAAGTGTTACCAATTGCGTAAGAGTTCATATGAAAAGTTTTCCATTAATGTTCTGCTTGGAATATCTGATGCCCTAATGGATGTAAATAACAAAAAAAGACTAAAAGAGAAAAACAGGGGCATGAGCCAAAACTAAAATAGAGAATATTATAACAACTTATAAGAAAAAGAAATTGTCATGGGTAGGACACATAAAAAAAAAGGACAGACAATAGATGGACATTAAGAGTAACAGAATGGGTCCCTACTAGAGATTGTAAAAGAAGCAGAGGAAGGAAGGAAGAAAAGATAATAGATTGATGAAATAAGGAAGTTTGTGAGAGTGTACTGGCAGAGAAATACCATTAAAGGACGCAAGTGGAAGGATACGTCTTAGGTCTTTGTTCTGGTGTGGACTATTAATGCCTGATGATGATGATAATGATGATGATGATGATGATGATGAGGATGATATATATATATATATATATATATATATATATATATATATATATATATATATATATATATATATATATATATATATATATATATATATATATATATATATGTCCTAATTCATGTATATAGGTGTCTTGTACGTCAAGGTAAATGAACTCAATATCCATGAGAATTAAAAAAAAACACATGTCTCAGCTTGTTATTGCAAGGATTGCATTTGGTAGCGAAGGAAGTTTAGTTGTCTGAGGGTGCTCGAGTTGACAAGTCCCTCACCTGAGAGGGTAGTTGTGTACAGTGTACTTTCGAACCAACCCTTTTGTAATAAATAAAGAAAACCCATATTCTGATGTCTCATTATCCGTCTACATGGGTCATATTGGTATCAGGTGTAAAAAATACGTATTTTGTGCATGCTCTGAGTGAAGTTGTTCTTTGAGCCGGTGAAATAAAAGTTTAAGATGCCGTGATACACAAGGACTAACGTAGCAGACGCTGCTGCTGCAGGAGATCAGAACGAAGGAGCAGTGGGATATGGCATTCCCGATGTAGAATATAGACAAGAAATGAGTTAGATAACTTACTACAGTTAATGAACAGTTTCTTGGTTGAACAAGAAAAGGCGCGGCACGCAAGCACAACATATCCGACATACATGGACAAAGTTCAAACGCACACAAAGTGAAAGTACACATGCACAGCCGAGTGAAGATATGCAAATCATTAGACCTTTTGATGATCAACGGCCTAACGAAGGGTTCCAATCGAATGAAGTGTTTTTAAGAGACTTTGAAGTAGCTACATATGGATGGTCGGAAAGAAAAAAAGCTATTCATGTAATAAGATTGCTGAAAGATGCTCTGGCAATGGAGGTAATATGTTGGTTGCAAGACAGTTTAAGAAGTTATACTGAAATAAAACGACGTTTAATTGAGAAGTATGCCTTGCCTGATGCGAGAAAGGAGGAGATAAAAGAAAATTACAAACCCAAAATACGGTAATGTGAATCCGTTGTCAGGTTTGCAACTCACATTTTCGGGATTGCGATTCGTTTGCTACCTGGAGTGCAAATCTCCCAGAAGGTGAGAGAAAAGCAATTGCCCCTAAACATCTTCGCAGATTAGTTTACACGTATTTATGTGGTTATTTATTCGATGACAATCGCACGTTAGCAGACGTAGTGAGCGTGATACGAAACATTTTAGACAGTTTGCCAGAAGAAAAAACGACTGAGCAGAACGGGCCCGATTCCGAGAAGTTGGCAGCTATGAGAGGCAGTCGACCCCCGAAGGGGGATAGAGGAGAGCGCAGAGTAGCAAAGTCTCCAGATGCTGGATTGTGGGGGAGAGAGCCACGTAACTCTAAGGAAGTAGCTGGGTTCCTAAGGCTTACTGGGTATTATCGTGAATTCATAAGAGGTTTTGGAGACATAGCGAGACCCTTAGGTGATTTAAAGAAACAAAAAGCAATAAATTGGGGAGGGGAAAAAGAAAGGGACTAACCATTTTAAAGCTGCCTTAACTAGTAATGAATTACTTGTATATTCTAGATTTGATCACCCATTTTTAATGACAAAATATGCTAGTAGGATAGCTATTGGTGGCGTAATTTCTCATCGATATGATAAAGGCAGAGATCGACCCATTTATTTTGCTTACTAGGCGTTAAAAAGGGAAGAAAGGAATTATAGTACATTCAATCGAGAGGCTTTGGCTATTCTTTGGGTTATAGAGAGTCATCGGTTCTTTTTATTAGTTCAGTCGATTGAGTTGTAAAGTGATCTTTGCCCCTTACGTGATTTTTATCATGAAAATTATTTGACCACTCGACAAGTGAGATGGATTGAGAGATTGTTAGAGTCTAATATAAAGGGTTTTCACCATATAGAAGGTAAAGCTAACAAGGTAGCTGATGCTCTCTCTAGAGGTGCAGTATTAGGAGTAACAACTAGGGCACAAAATAGAAACAAATAACGTAACCAAAATATTGAAGACCCCCATCAAAATAGAGAGAATACAGAATGGGATGGGAATTCTCCCGATGACCATTCAGAATACGGTAGCGGGGAGAGAGAGAGAGAGAGAGAGAGAGAGAGAGAGAGAGAGAGAGAGAGAGAGAGAGAGAGAGAGATGAAGATAAATATATGTTGGTGACCGAGGACATGACCAGGGGTGTCCGGAATGCATGCTCTGATGATGCATGTTTGATTGACTTGGGAGGGTGGGACATAAAAGAAGTTTGAGAGGGAGAGAAAAAAGAGGAATGGATGGAAAGAGTGCGAGCAGTAATTAAAGGGGAATCGGAGAGTTATCCATCATTTCTGAATATGGCACGCGAGAGTTTTTTTATATAAAAGGATATCTTACATTGTGCTTACGAGAAGAGGGGTATGGGAATTTTTTGCACTGGTAGTTCTTCCTCCCTCTTTAATTAAACGAGCCATCCACATTGTACATGTAAGTCTGTATACAGGTGATTTAGGGATTGATAGAACATCAAGGAGAGCACGTGAATCCTTCTTTTGGTTAAAAATTAAAAAATGTATAGAGAATTACATAACAGGTTGTCATGATTGTAACTGTTTCAAAGAACATAAAAATACTGTACCGGAAGCTAGAAAGAGGCCTCTGATTCCTATTGAATTTTATAGAGTGCATATTGATGTAGTAGGACCATTTCTTAATGCGATAACACAACATAAGTATATATGTGTATTTGTGGATGCATTTACTCTGTACACTCATACTGACGCAATGTTGGATAAATCTGTAAATTCATTAGCCAAGGCGCTGTGCTCTTTCATTACTAGGTTTGATTGCCCGCAAGTTTTGATAAGTGATTATGGTCTTGAGTTTATAAATAAGGCGGTGTAATAGGTCACGGACTTGATGGAAATTGAAAACTTTTCAGTGACTGCATATAGGCCTTCAGGAAATGGCTTACTATAATAACATAATAGTGAAGTAGTGTGAATTTTGTGTTACTTAGTGGTTGATGACCAACTTCATTGGCATTCCATGCTTCCTACAGATGAGCTAGCTTTGAACATTTCATATAAGGCTTTGCTCAGCGATACGCCTTTGTTTTTAGTGTACAGACAGGATCCTGTGTTACTATATACGGTACTCGTTAATTCACAACAATTGCCAAATTATTCAACTGAGCAATACCGTGTATATTTATTGAATCTATTGAGGACAGTAATGAACGCCACTGAAAGCTTTTTTAAAAGAGCTAATGAAAAACACAGCTGAAAGTATGATGATTGGATCAAAACAGCACTGGTAAAAGTATTCCCGGGTGATCGTGTGTTTTTGAAGTTTTCACAACCTAAGAAACACAAACTAGAGCCAGTGTATTTGGGTCCGTACCGAGTAAAGATGGTTAAATCTAATACAGTTGTGATACAAAGCATTATTAATGGCGCAGTGTCTGAACATCATCAGGCACATATACATGTGGTGGCGGAAGAGGTAGTTCTCAGAAGTGTCAATCAGAGTGTACCTCCATAACTCTGCATACATGACATTCCTCTAGTTGATGATTAGAATTTATTCTCTTTTCTGTTGATGTTGTTTAAACAGACCTTCTATCTTCTTTTGACGTGTTTTAAACAAACTTGATAATAACAAGGTTGTCTTATGTTGGTGCTTAGTGTATAAGTAAACTGTTGTGGTAATTTTACTGAGTGTAGCAATGCACATGACATAGTGCTTAGTGAATCTAAAAACAATCAGGGGTTAAATAGGCCATGTGGGATCCATCGGCCGGATGCTGTATTATTCATGTATGTATATGATTCATGTTTGCTGAGGCCTATGCAGTTTCCGAAGGGCAAGTGGCTTTTGGAGTAAAATTCAGTCTTGAGGAAGGGCAGTGTTTAAGAATGTGTGGATGTGAATACCTTATACGTAAAGTTGTAAGAAAATGGCAGGAAGGTGAATGATTTTCTTGGGAA
>NC_090747.1:42441784-42449284 GCF_036898095.1 Palaemon carinicauda | reverse complement strand
AGTGTTCTAACTCTTGTCTGAATCGCTATCCCATTGTTTGTCAATAGGGTTTTCCGATTGCTGGAGTCATTTCTTACTATTAGTATTATTATTATTTTTCTAATTCTTAATATATCTTTCAGCAAATGTTATCATACTCCCTAGATATAAAAAGGCATTTGTCTATTTTCATTGTTGCAATGTCCATTATTATGTAACAATTTGGAGGTATCAGGTTTTTTTAGGCTACTACCACTTTCGTTTTCTTGAAGTTTATTTTTAGTACCGTGTTCTCACTCTCACTTTCTTACCGTGTCAAGAAGTGTTTGCAGTTTCCCTTCAGAGCCAATGTTCTTTATATGTTCTCTTTCAAATCTTACTCATTCCATTTTTAATAATATACTCATCATCATGATTCCATATATAGAGAAGAGGCCTGGTTACATTCCCAATTCTTGACTAACTCTCGTTTTATTTCCATCCCTGGTGTTAAATTATTCTCGATTTTAACTGTAGCTTCCTGAATCCAATAAAGGTTGGTAATCAACTGAATGCCCTCGGCGTTATTATTTAAGTTCTTCAAAACTTTTACATTCATCAAATGTCTTTTCATAGTCTATAAATCACATAAAAAACATTTCAGTAAATCTAATGCCTTATCTATTAAAAGGTGCATGTTACATAATACATTTCTGACTCCTTTCCCTTCTGTAAATCCATACTGTTCTTCTGTAACTTTCTATTTTACTATACTTTTATTCTATTTATAATTACTCTTGATAATATTTTTTTTATTATTCTGATTAAGGCGATTGTCCTGTGTATACTGCATTCTGCAACATTGGGTTTCTTAGGGATATCATTGAATATGGATCTGTATATCTCTTTCTGGAATGTATCCTTTGTTTTATATTTTGTTTGCCAACTCTTCAATTTTTCTTGATCCAAAATTCCTACTTGTCTATTGCATTTGTATTACTACCCCATCATGCCTTTCTTGAAATTTTCCATTACAATTACTATTTCCTCTTCCAGTCATTCAGGACCATTCAATGGTGTAGGCAACCTAGGTCAATCACCTCTATCATCTTCAAAGAGATCCTTGACATATTCTTCCAATGTTTGAGAACATCCTCTCTATCACTATCACCAATACTCCTTCTTTACTCGTAATAATAATAATAATAATAATAATAATAATAATAATAATAATAATAATAATAATAATAATAATAATTATTATTATTATTATTATTATTATTATTATTATTATTATTATTATTATTATTATTATTATTATTATTATTATTATTATTAAAATACTAAGCTACAACCCAAGTGAGGAGAGGAAACAAGGAAAAAAATATTTTAAGAACAATAATAACTTTAAAATTAATATTTTCTATATCGACTATGAAAACTTTAACAAAACAAGAGGAAAGAAAGCGAAACTAGATAGAACAGTGTGCCCAAGTGTATCCTTAAGCAAGAGAACTCTAACCCAAGACATTGGAAGACCATGGTAGAGAGGCTATGACACTACCCAAGATTAGAGAATAATGGTTTGATTTCGGAGTGTCCTCCTCCTAGAATATCTTCTTACCATAGTTAAAGGGTCTCTTTTACCCTTACCAAGAGAAAAGTATAGCCACTGCACCATCACAGCGCAGTAGTTAACCTCTTGAGAGAAGAATTGTTTGGTTATCTCTGTGTTGTCGGGTGTATGAGGATAGAGGAGAATCTGTAAAGAATAGGCCAGACTATTTGGTGTCTGTGTAGGCAAAAGGAAGAGCCATAACCAGAGTGAAGGATCCAATATAGCACTGTCTGGCCAGTCAAAGGACCCCATAACTCTCTAGCGGTAGTATCTCAACGGGCAGCTGGTGCCCTGGCCAACCTGCTACCTACATTTCATCTTGTCTCCCTCTTTATTCCAACCAGTTCTCTTAATTGATTGTGCATGCTCTTATATATATGATTTCTTGCTAATTCCTCTACTTCTTCACACTGTTCTTTAATCCCGTTTACCTTAGCTTTGTAACATTCCTGTATAATATGTATGTTTATTTCCTTATATCTTTGAGGATTACTGTGTTTTTTTCCTTCTCTTTCTTCCATCTTATCAGGTTTGTCCTCACTTATCCAATTCTGACGTCGTCTTATCAATAATACTCATGTTGAGAGACAAACAGTTTCTTGTTCTTCTATTAGAAAATAACTTTTGCAGAGTCACTTAACTTTCCTACATATCAGACACATGAATAAACAACTTTGGCTATTAGGGAGAGCATATACTTCAAGATTTGAAGTAAAGCCTAGTAACTTCACAGAAATGTATATATTCCTGAATCATTTCCAATGATGTAAAGTTTTGATAATGCTTAAAAATGTAAAGTGTTACCAATTGCGTAAGAGTTCATATGAAAAGTTTTCCATTAATGTTCTGCTTGGAATATCTGATGCCCTAATGGATGTAAATAACAAAAAAAGACTAAAAGAGAAAAACAGGGGCATGAGCCAAAACTAAAATAGAGAATATTATAACAACTTATAAGAAAAAGAAATTGTCATGGGTAGGACACATAAAAAAAAGGACAGACAATAGATGGACGTTAAGAGTAACAGAATGGGTCCCTACTAGAGATTGTAAAAGAAGCAGAGGAAGGAAGGAAGAAAAGATAATAGATTGATGAAATAAGGAAGTTTGTGAGAGTGTACTGGCAGAGAAATACCATTAAAGGACGCAAGTGGAAGGATACGTCTTAGGTCTTTGTTCTGGTGTGGACTATTAATGCCTGATGATGATGATAATGATGATGATGATGATGATGATGAGGATGATATATATATATATATATATATATATATATATATATATATATATATATATATATATATATATATATGTCCTAATTCATGTATATAGGTGTCTTGTACGTCAAGGTAAATGAACTCAATATCCATGAGAATTAAAAAAAAACACATGTCTCAGCTTGTTATTGCAAGGATTGCATTTGGTAGCGAAGGAAGTTTAGTTGTCTGAGGGTGCTCGAGTTGACAAGTCCCTCACCTGAGAGGGTAGTTGTGTACAGTGTACTTTCGAACCAACCCTTTTGTAATAAATAAAGAAAACCCATATTCTGATGTCTCATTATCCGTCTACATGGGTCATATTGGTATCAGGTGTAAAAAATACGTATTTTGTGCATGCTCTGAGTGAAGTTGTTCTTTAAGCCGGTGAAATAAAAGTTTAAGATGCCGTGATACACAAGGACTAACGTAGCAGACGCTGCTGCTGCAGGAGATCAGAACGAAGGAGCAGTGGGATATGGCATTCCCGATGTAGAATATAGACAAGAAATGAGAATGCAATAATTGTAAAATGAGTTAGATAACTTACTACAGTTAATGAACAGTTTCTTGGTTGAACAAGAAAAGGCGCGGCACGCAAGCACAACATATCCGACATACATGGACAAAGTTCAAACGCACACAAAGTGAAAGTACACATGCACAGCCGAGTGAAGATATGCAAATCATTAGACCTTTTGATGATCAACGGCCTAACGAAGGGTTCCAATCGAATGAAGTGTTTTTAAGAGACTTTGAAGTAGCTACATATGGATGGTCGGAAAGAAAAAAAGCTATTCATGTAATAAGATTGCTGAAAGATGCTCTGGCAATGGAGGTAATATGTTGGTTGCAAGACAGTTTAAGAAGTTATACTGAAATAAAACGACGTTTAATTGAGAAGTATGCCTTGCCTGATGCGAGAAAGGAGGAGATAAAAGAAAATTACAAACCCAAAATACGGTAATGTGAATCCGTTTTCAGGTTTGCAACTCACATTTTCGGGATTGCGATTCGTTTGCTACCTGGAGTGCAAATCTCCCAGAAGGTGAGAGAAAAGCAATTGCCCCTAAACATCTTCGCAGATTAGTTTACACGTATTTATGTGGTTATTTATTCGATGACAATCGCACGTTAGCAGACGTAGTGAGCGTGATACAAAACATTTTAGACAGTTTGCCAGAAGAAAAAACGACTGAGCAGAACGGGCCCGATTCCGAGAAGTTGGCAGCTATGAGAGGCAGTCGACCCCCGAAGGGGGATAGAGGAGAGCGCAGAGTAGCAAAGTCTCCAGTTGCTGGATTGTGGGGGAGAGAGCCACGTAACTCTAAGGAAGTAGCTGGGTTCCTAAGGCTTACTGGGTATTATCGTGAATTCATAAGAGGTTTTGGAGACATAGCGAGACCCTTAGGTGATTTAAAGAAACAAAAAGCAATAAATTGGGGAGGGGAAAAAGAAAGGGACTAACCATTTTAAAGCTGCCTTAACTAGTAATGAATTACTTGTATATTCTAGATTTGATCACCCATTTTTAATGACAAATGATGCTAGTAGGATAGCTATTGGTGGCGTAATTTCCCATCGATATGATAAAGGCAGAGATCGACCCATTTATTTTGCTTACTAGGCGTTAAAAAGGGAAGAAAGGAATTATAGTACATTCAATCGAGAGGCTTTGGCTATTCTTTGGGTTATAGAGAGTCATCGGTTCTTTTTATTAGTTCAGTCGATTGAATTGTAAAGTGATCTTTGCCCCTTACGTGATTTTTATCATGAAAATTATTTGACCACTCGACAAGTGAGATGGATTGAGAGATTGTTAGAGTCTAATATAAAGGGTTTTCACCACATAGAAGGTAAAGCTAACAAGGTAGCTGATGCTCTCTCTAGAGGTGCAGTATTAGGAGTAACAACTAGGGCACAAAATAGAAACAAATAACGTAACCAAAATATTGAAGACCCCCATCAAAATAGAGAGAATACAGAATGGGATGGGAATTCTCCCGATGACCATTCAGAATACGGTAGCGGGGAGAGAGAGAGAGAGAGAGAGAGAGAGAGAGAGAGAGAGAGAGATGAAGATAAATATATGTTGGTGACCGAGGACATGACCAGGGGTGTCCGGAATGCATGCTCTGATGATGCATGTTTGATTGACTTGGGAGGGTGGGACATAAAAGAAGTTTGAGAGGGAGAGAAAAAAGAGGAATGGATGGAAAGAGTGCGAGCAGTAATTAAAGGGGAATCGGAGAGTTATCCATCATTTCTGAATGTGGCACGCGAGAGTTTTTTTTATATAAAAGGATATCTTACATTGTGCTTACGAGAAGAGGGGTATGGGAATTTTTTGCACTGGTAGTTCTTCCTCCCTCTTTAATTAAACGAGCCATCCACATTGTACATGTAAGTCTGTATACAGGTGATTTAGGGATTGATAGAACATCAAGGAGAGCACGTGAATCCTTCTTTTGGTTAAAAATTAAAAAATGTATAGAGAATTACATAACAGGTTGTCATGATTGTAACTGTTTCAAAGAACATAAAAATACTGTACCGGAAGCTAGAAAGAGGCCTCTGATTCCTATTGAATTTTATAGAGTGCATATTGATGTAGTAGGACCATTTCTTAATGCGATAACACAACATAAGTATATATGTGTATTTGTGGATGCATTTACTCTGTACACTCATACTGACGCAATGTTGGATAAATCTGTAAATTCATTAGCCAAGGCGCTGTGCTCTTTCATTACTAGGTTTGATTGCCCGAAAGTTTTGATAAGTGATTATGGTCTTGAGTTTATAAATAAGGCGGTGTAATAGGTCACGGACTTGATGAAAATTGAAAACTTTTCAGTGACTGCATATAGGCCTTCAGGAAATGGCTTACTATAATAACATAATAGTGAAGTAGTGTGAATTTTGTGTTACTTAGTGGTTGATGACCAACTTCATTGGCATTCCATGCTTCCTACAGATGAGCTAGCTTTGAACATTTCATATAAGGCTTTGCTCAGCGATACGCCTTTGTTTTTAGTGTACGGACAGGATCCTGTGTTACTATATACGGTACTCGTTAATTCACAACAATTGCCAAATTATTCAACTGAGCAATACCGTGTATATTTATTGAATCTATTGAGGACAGTAATGAACGCCACTGAAAGCTTTTTTAAAAGAGCTAATGAAAAACACAGCTGAAAGTATGATGATTGGTTCAAAACAGCACTGTTAAAAGTATTCCCGGGTGATCGTGTGTTTTTGAAGTTTTCACAACCTAAGAAACACAAACTAGAGCCAGTGTATTTGGGTCCGTACGGAGTAAAGATGGTTAAATCTAATACAGTTGTGATACAAAGCATTATTAATGGCGCAGTGTCTGAACATCATCAGGCACATATACATGTGGTGGCGGAAGAGGTAGTTCTCAGAAGTGTCAATCAGAGTGTACCTCCATAACTCTGCATACATGACATTCCTCTAGTTGATGATTAGAATTTATTTTCTTTTTTGTTGATGTTGTTTAAACAGACCTTATATCTTCTTTTGACGTGTTTTAAACAAACTTGATAATAACAAGGTTGTCTTATGTTGGTGCTTAGTGTATAAGTGAACTGTTGTGGTAATTTTACTGAGTGTAGCAATGCACATGACATAGTGCTTAGTGAATCTAAAAACAATCAGGGGCTAAATAGGCCATGTGGGATCCATCGGCCGGATGCTGTATTATTCATGTATGTATATGATTCATGTTTGCTGAGGCCTATGCGGTTTCCGAAGGGCAAGTGGCTTTTGGAGTAAAATTCAGTCTTGAGGAAGGGCAGTGTTTAAGAATGTGTGGATGTGAATACCTTATACGTAAAGTTGTAAGAAAATGGCAGGAAGGTGAATGATTTTCTTGGGAAAACAGATAGTGGCCACCGATTGATAGTTACAAGTGCAATTGTAGTAGTTTTTTCAAAAAATGGCAAAAAAGTGGTGGTAAGTTGTGTTGCAAAATTGTGCCGTAAACCTGGACAGGTAAAATTGAGGAGTGAAGAATACTATAAGTGTCATAAATTGGTGGGCGTGACCACTGAACTCTGTTATAAGTTAAGTGTCCCTAGAATCATAAGGTTATGTGTTTGACAGTATATTTCCAAACATTGGAGAATTCCACAAAACTTAACAATTCAGCATGTTGATGGAGCAACAATGCAGCTTAATTGCAGAGGGTTAGTCAGTACCATTTGAGAGATCAGTAGACATGGTATTCACCTGAGAGTATCGGTTGTACACAGTATATATATATATATATATATATATATATATATATATATATATATATATATATATATATATATATATATATATATATATATATACATATATATATATATATATATATATATATATATATATATATATATATATATATATATATATATATATATATATATATATATATATATATATATCTGCCATGTATAAAAAATTATATACATGTAATAACCGCACTTTGCTTTCGTAAACGTTAAAAACAAATATTTATATCATTCTCACATTACAAATGGACGAATAATTATATTTCGTGCTACAGGTCTTTACTAAGTCATTGCAAGAAAAGATTGCAGCCCTTCCTTTTCGATAAATGTTGGACGTATCAACAACTATCTTCGATAGATAAAACTT
>NC_090747.1:42426784-42429284 GCF_036898095.1 Palaemon carinicauda | reverse complement strand
ATATATATATATATATATATATATATATATATATATATATATGTATATATATATATATATATATATATATATATATATATATATATATATATATATATATATATATATATATATATTTTTTTTTTTTTTTTGGAGGGGGGCTCAGGCCTTGTCGTCCTGATGGAAGTTCCTTTAGGGTAGCTTCCTAGGGTATATTTGACTACGGTGATACTCCCAGAGAATTTTACCTTAAGGTATCCAGAATTCTAACTCCTGGAGCGAATATCCCTAAATAAATCTAACATGGATATTGTGTAATATCAGAGGACGTATTCTTGACATGCCACATAGCTATCTTCACCCCGAACAGAATTAACACTTCGAGGGGTCAAAGTGGCAAGAAAATGAAAAACGAGAATGAAAGGGGAGCCGTTAATAAGGTACCCCTCCTATCCCGCTTCGAGTGTGTACACAATGCCGCCGACGGGGCCATCTTTATTCCTTATTGCGTAGCTCTACTACTCGGTGTTTTCCCTGTGTATTTCTCGTAATCTTGGATTTATTTCAACATTATGATGCTTTCTCCCGCCTCTTGTGCCTCTGGAAGTATGAGTATCATCTTTACTATGTATAAATGTAAGCTCTTGGTGTTTTGAAATAAATCGAAAGCGATATTAACATAAACAAGAGCTGTTGCCTACCGGAAGTGTCCCGGGACGGACGTTGTCGCTCGATATGCATGAGTTATTTAGATAGCCAGAGAGACGTTCCCGGTCCTTATGCTTTAATAAATCTAGCTATTTAGCTTTACAAATAGGAATTCTTCATATGATGCCATTAGTAATTCAGTTTCGGCGATTGAGGTAACCGATCCTGGCCTACACTAGGCTTTGTAGCCTAGGCATCTGGCCCTAGTACTTTCATGCATGATACACAGATTTCCGAGTGTTTTAAATCTATTGAAGCTATGAGCATTTTTATACATATAAGATATTGTTGAATATTTATCTTCCAAGATTGTATACGAGAGAGTTTCGGCGATTTAGGTAATCGATTCTCACCGTGCCCAGGCTAGTAGCCTATGGGGCTTTAGTATACTTTCGCACACTTCCCGGGTTGTTCTTTTCTCCTCTGAAGATGAAGTTCAATCCCTTTTCCCTCTGAGTTAAGACTGAGGCTTAACCTAGTGGTTTTATTTGAATAGTATTCAGGTATAACTATATTAGAGTGTTTCAGTACTTTTCCCGTTACCAGAGTATCTGATTTCAGGTTTTGGCAGAACATCAGAGTAATTAGTCTGGGGTGTGTATCTTCCTGGAATAGAGAATGAGATTCCTTTGCTAGGTTAGGTACAGACATATTAGGCTTAGCCTCCCTAGACCAGATCCTAATGTTTCTGTACGAGATGATTCCTTCTTCTAGTGATCTAGAATACTAGTCCAGTGTTGTTGTTCTCGGATTGAAGATAAGATTCTTCATTTCGTAGTGAATAGCAACATCAAACTTGGTTTTGGTATTGAGGGAGCTGGCAAGTGTTGCTGACCTCCCTCCCTTAGATAATCCCTAGGCTAGAATGGCTTTCTTAGCCGTTGGAATAAATCTCATACTAGAGCAAAGTTTGCAGGACCCACTTTCCCATTTCCTTCTTATCCTTAGTAATAGCCTAGCTATTACAACTCTTGGCCGTCATTCTACATTTGTACCTAGAGTAGGTTTCAGATATGGAACTGGCTCAGTCCTCTGCCGGCCGGCAAGATCGTGCCGGCCAGCAGAGGCCTAACTTCTGTACAGTGTTCCCCAGACCTCCTTCCTTGTTCTTACATCCATATCTGTCAGTAGAGCCCGGCAGGCGATGGATAAAAGGAAGCCTGAATTTTACATTCTCCCCTTCCTTATGTTCACTCTTTCTGGATTGAGGGCTGTAAGGCAGTGCCACATTATATCCTTACATTCATTCTGTTTTCTTATTAGTGTATTATACCTCTAGCCCGGCTGCTGGCTTGAGTGGCCGGCAGCCGGGCGGGTGGAAGTTCTCTGGTTCTTTTTTACTGCCGGCCGGCATAGGTAGCTTACCATTGCCAGCCGGCAACAGAAGCACACCTTAAGATCTGCTGGCTGCCACGATTAGCAGCCGACAGCCGGGTGCTGTTGTTTTTGGTTGCCGGCCAGCACTTTCAACTGAACCAGCGATATGCCGCCCAGTAGTCTAACGGTAGTATACCTTTGAACTATATTAAGGTACATGCCGGATATTGTATACAGTAGCCAGTACTTTTACAGTATAGTATATACTGCATGGAGAAAACTATAGTATGGAATATATTGTAACATTAAGTTTTTCTAACATACTTGGTGTTGCCTTGTGCAGCTTTTGTTGAGATCGTACAGAATGAAGAAAATGAGCTCTTTCTTTATTAATTATCTAATTTATTAAAATTCTTTATAATGTGTGAGTTACACCTACATTTTCCTCTGGAAAATATGATGAAGGTTATTCTAGAATGACACTTAACCTTAGTTT
>NC_090747.1:42408028-42410528 GCF_036898095.1 Palaemon carinicauda | reverse complement strand
ATGGATTTTCAACTATTCAAGCTATAATAAGGATTTTGCTAATCAATAATAGAAGAAGAAAGGCAAACTCCTTTTGAAAGACATTAGGCTAGTAAGCCTGCAGTCTTAGGTTACTCAGTATAAAGGGACGGATAATCTACACCAAGTTACTTAAAAGAAAAAGATTCAGGCAATGAGGACCTCGTCTAACAGTGAGAGGGAGAAAGAAGGGAACCCTAGAAAATGGTATGGCAGCCTGAAAGGGAGGTCTATCTGTAGTATAAGAACAACCTGAAGTCGTTCCCTGGGATCTGCAGTAGGTAGGCACATAGAACGAGTTCTCCCAGCCATATACCACCAAGCACAAGACTAATGGTAATGATTATATCGTAGAAAAATGGTAAGATGGCAAGAGAGGAAGGCCTACTGGTCAATATCATAACAAAATGTATATAAGAGTGGAATACTGTCAGCCTAGGTCAGTTGTGTCCAACCATCTACAACTCCCAAGGAAATCGTTTCAAGGAGGCAGTTCCAGGTTATGACATATCAATAGACAGGGAGGTGTGCCTCCAGCCAAAAGAACCATACGTTTATGTGGCAAGAATGGGAAGGTGATGATAGAAAAATTAGCTAGCCTATGCCAAAGAATATAGGTGAATTGTTTTCCTAAGCCAAGGAATAAGTGAGACAAGCATGCAATAAAGCGAATATCTAACCTGGAAAAATACAATAAATATAACAGTATACATGCAACACACTTCAACTAGGCTATCTAAGATATTCATATAGAATACTGAGGAATTTTAAATTATTAGCTTCTGGCTCCCACTATGCAGCGGGAGTGAGACGAAAAAAGACACATCGTGCAAAGTACAATACAAATAGTGGCTGCAAGAAGGAATGGCGAACCAGTGTATATGTTTACAGTAACGCACTGGTATCTGAGTTTTAACGGCTTTCTCACATATCCAATCCTATCCCATACCCTTCAAGACAAGATTAATTTTATTCGGGAAAGGATGGCTATGGTTGTTTTTGAAACATCCATATTATATACACGATAACTTTGACAATATTCTCTCAAGGGGTAGTAACCCCACGATAACTGTACAAGTAAAATTCTCTGATATATCTATAGCAGAAAATATCTCGAGTACAAAGCTGCCTACAGGAACTTCCAAGGAGAGGACAGGGCTCGAACCATATATATGTATACAGAAGAACCTATACGTACGATTGTCCAAACATACGAATTTTCCAACATCTGAAGTAAAATTGGACAAAATTTCTGTCTCGACACCCGAAGTCTTGCTCCAACATACAACGTAAATCATACATGTACGCCTGGAACTTTCTCGAAAGTGTCGATCGTAGTTTCTTGTTGACACCGCTAGACGGCAGCACATCGGAGGGACGCCAATCGAGTGTCGCCTTGATTAGTCCTCTTATCTCGTGCGCATCGTGTGGTTGTTCTCTATTCGCTCAGTTATTAACTGTGCTTTTTATCTTCCTTTTTCACGTTTTGTTTTTGTGTTTTATAATCAGGGGTCCTAAAAAGCTTAGTTTCGGCTCAGGAAGTAGTAGTGGTGAGAAAAAGAAGTTAATGCTTTCATTAGAACTAAAACAAGAAATAATAGAAAAGCATGAGCAAGGTGTGCGTGTTAGCTATCTGGCTAAACAATATGGCCGGAATATGTCTACGATCTCGACGATTCTAAAACAGAAGGCTGCCATTTAAGCAGTGAAACCTTCGAAGGGGATCACGATTATTTCTAAACGTCGAAGCTATACCCTGGAAGAGATGGACTGCCTTTTTTTAATATGGATAAAGGACAAGGAGATTACTGGCGATACGATAACTGAAACGAACATTTGTGAGAAGGCCAGCACTATCTATTGTGACTTGAAGGCGGCGGGCTCTGGGGGTGACGCGGGGGAGAGTTCAACCGATCCTACGATGGAAGAATTCAAGGCATTTCGAGGTTGGTTCGAGAAATTTAGGAAACGCACCTGGATTCATTCAGTTGTTCGGCATGGAGAAGCTTCAAGTTCGGACACCTAGGCTGCTAAAGACTTTGTTAAAAAGTTCGAAAGCATCGTGGAGGAGAAAGGCTACATAGAGCAGCAGGATTTCAACTGTGATGAAACCGGTCTGTTTTGGAAAAAGATGCCTAGTCGAACATATATTACCACCGAAGAGAAGAAAATGCCTGGACATAAGCCAATGAAGGATTGGTTGACTCTTGCACTTTGTGCCAACGCCAGCGGGGGACTGCAAAATTAAGCCTTTATTAATTTACCATTCTGAAAACCCTAGGGCATTTAAAGCACATAGAATGAATAAAGACCTGCTAAATGTTCTATGGCGTTCTAATTGTAAGGCTTGGGTCACTAGGCATATCTTTATGGAATGGGTAAATGTAGTTTTTGGCCCTGCTGTCAAGAAGTACCTTCAGGAGAGGAATTTGCTTTTGAAGTGCTTGCTTTGTTTGGACAATACAACCGCTCACCCCCAGGA
>NC_090747.1:42390528-42395528 GCF_036898095.1 Palaemon carinicauda | reverse complement strand
AGAACAAGTTCATTGACAGACAATAAACAGACAGGTTAACCACAATTATATATATATATAGTATATATATATATATATATATATATAATATATATATATATATATATATATATATATATATATATATATATATATATATATATATATATAAGAAGAGGATAACCCAAAACTTCAAGCATAAGTATGATAGTAAACAGAACTTGTTTATCTGAAAGAAAAAACATTAAATGCCACTTTTAAGATACCGAGGTATCAAAGTCATAAAAATCTGTATTACAAATCAATGACAATAGCGTTAGAAACGCTCGGCACACATGTCTGCACTTATGCTAGGTTCACCTTTGGAAATGGAACAGTCTACATGGGCAACTTAGTACCCTCACTTAGTTTGTAGTACAGTATGTAACTACACACTCACCTGGAATTAATCGTCCCAATTAAAACCACTGTTCCTCGCAGAGTTAAACAGTAGGGGTTAACGACGCAACCCACTGCTACCACAGATCTCTTTAGTTCCTCTACTTGCTTTGCATAGTGGCGAAAGAACACTCTGGAAGACTTCCAGCCAGTGTATGAACGGAGATGTTCAAAATCCATACAATTAAAGAAATTTAAGGATGAGGCAACTTTCCTCGGATCGTGACCTGCGGGTGTACTGTCAGGTTCTGCTCTGCGAATAAAATATGTGATTTTCGCTCTGAGTTGATTCAGAGATAAATTTGAGCCTGATGTTTCTCCCCTGAATAGTTGACCACCCTTGAAGTCTGAAGTTCTATGAAGATAGACCTTTAGGCATTCTACTGGACATAGAGATGCATCTTCTTTCAGAGGGCAGATTCTCTAGGGACCCCACCTGTTGGTGGGTAACTCATTCTTGGCGAGAAACGTAGGATCTGGAAACAGGTTCAGTTCTCCCCCATCCAGGAACTGAACACGACCTGCCTCTCTCGAGAGGGCTACAATCTCACTAACCCTGGCCCCAGACGCGAGTGCAAATAGGAAAATAACTTTTTGTGTCAAATCCTTTAACGCACACTCTTCATTGCTCAACAGAGAAGCGAAATGATGAACTTTGTCTAAAGACCATGAAATGGCCTTTGGAGGTGCTGAAGGTCTGAGCCTAGCGCAGGCTTTCGGAACTTTATTAAAGAACTCGTTACCTAGGTCGACCTGAAATGCATATCAATGGGTCTTGTCAAAGCAGACTTACACGCTGAAATCGTGTTAGCTGCCAACTCTTGACCATGGAGGTGGATGAAGAAAGATAAGCAGAAGTCTGTCGAGATCTCCTGCGGATTCTTCGCCTTGACAAAGGCCACCCATTTTCTCCAAGATGACTCATATTGCCTTCTAGTAGATTTGCACTTATATTCCTCTAGGAAGTCTATGCTGGCTTTCGAAATCTCGAAACGCTTTCTCACCGCTAGGGAGAGAAAATCATGAGCTGCAGGGTCCGGGTTTTCTGTAATGAAGCGCAGACAGTCGACTTCTGGACTCGCTGGGTCAGAACTGGATCTGGTAGCGGTACAAACTTCAGCCGTAGTTCCAATGCCAGGGGGAACCACACGCTGTTCGGCCACTTGTGGGCCACTATTGCCGCTACCCCCTTGAAGGATCTCAGTTTGTTGAGGACCCTCAACAGAAGGTTGTGAGGAGGGAACAGATAAATTTTGGACCCTCTGTTCCAGTTGAGGGACATCACGTCCACTGCTTCAGCTAAGGGGTCCTCGTACGGGGACACGTACAGGGGCAACTTCTTGTTGTCTTTCGTCGCAAAGAGGTCTATCTGCAGTTCTGGGACTTGATTCAGAATGAAGTAGAATGATCCTGCGTCTAAGGACCATTCCAACTCTATCGGTGTGAACCTGGATAGAGCGTCCGCCAATCGGAAGATGGCCAACATCACCAGGTTGAGAGGTGGTGACCTCGATCCTTGTTGATTCAAGCATCTCACAACTACCTCGCTGTCCATCACCAACCTTATGTGGATCGAGTGACGCGGGGAAACTTTCCTTAAGGTAAGGGGCACTGCCATAGCTTCTAGAAAGTTTATGTGAAAGGTCTTGAATAGCTTGGACCAAGGCCCCTGGACTTTTTTCCGATGAGAGTGACCTCCCCATCCCTCCTTCGAGGCGTCTGAGTGAATCGTCACCGACGGGGGAGGTGGCTGAAGAAGAACCGACTTCTTTAGATGTCTGGCTTGGGACCAAGGCCTGAGAAGAGTATGTAGCCGAAGCGGAACTGGTCTTCTCAGATCTCTTCGCACGTTTGATGCATTACTTCTCCAAACTCCGGTTGCATCCTTTAGCTGTGCTCTTAGCACTGGGTCTGTCACCGAAGCAAACTGGAGAGAGCTCAGTACCCTCTCCTGTTCGCGTCTTGATATCCTTTCGGAATCTAGAAGTCTCTTGACAGAACCCGCTATCTCCTTCCTTTTCTTCGCCGGGATGGAGAAACGGTGTGACAAAAGGTCCCAGTGGATTCCCAGCCACTGGAACTTTTGAGATGGAGAAAGTCGAGACTTTTTTCTGTTGATCTTGAAGCCTAGGTACTCTAGGAACTGGATCACTTGACTGGAAGCTTGCAAGCATTCGGTCTCGGATGCTGCCCACACCAACCAGTCGTCCAGGTAGGCTACTACCTGAATTCCCTTTAGGCGTAATTGTTTGAGAGCTACGCTCGCAAGCTTCGTAAAAATCCTTGGGGCTATGTTTAGCCCGAATGGCATGGCTCTGAAGGCATATAGTCTTCGTTGTAGCCTGAACCCTAGGTAGGGTGAGAGTCGACGGTTGATTGGAATGTGCCAATAGGCGTCTGACAAGTCTATAGGGAGGGAATATGCCCTCTTGGGCAATAAGGTCCTTATGTGTTGCAGTGTTAGCATCTTGAATTTGCAATACACTATGAACTTGTTGAGTGGCGACAAGTCCAGAATGACTCTGAGCTTTTCCGAGTCTTTCTTGGGAACACAAAACAGCCTCCCTTGGAATTTGAAGGACTTCACCTTTCGGATCACAATTTTCTCCAACAGTTCTTGAACGTACTCCTCCAGAACGGGGGTGGAGTGTTGGAAAATCCGAAGGCCCGGGGTTGGAGTGCTGTACCAGCTCCAGCCCAGTCCATTCTTGAGTAGGCTGTGGGCTCAGGGATCGAAGGTCCACCGATCCCGAAATTTCAGAAGTCTCCCTCCTACCGGTATCATCCCACTTGGACTGCCGTCCCGAGGTCTTGCCTCCCTGACCACGACCACCCCTGAATCCCCTTCCCCTTGAGGGACGCCCAGACGAGCCTCTGGCTGCCCCTCTAGGCTTTGCTCAGAAGGAAGTAGACTGCCCTTCGAACGATGGGGTGAATGCCGTGGACTGTGTCGACACGGCCTGGGGTACCCACTGAAAAGTGGTCGGGGTTTGTGCCACGATCTGGGGCACTGGAGGCAATGGCAATTCCAGTTTCTGTTGCTGTCCAAAAGGCCTGGCTGGTTGAGACGGTAGCCTAGTCCTCATAGTCTTCCTCTTTGGTTGAGGACCCTCATCCGGGGAAGACTTTCTTTTGATAGCCAGGCCCCACTTCTGGAGAAGGTTTCTATTCTCCCAGGCGGCCTTATCAACTACTTCTTTGACCAAATCGGTAGGGAAAAGGTCTTTGGCCCAAATGTTGGAGGAGATTAGTTTCCTTGGCTCGTGCCTCACCGTAGCCGAGGTGAACACGAACTCCCTACAAGCTCTCCTCGCCTTGACGAAGCCATAAAGGTCCTTCGTCACTGTGGCCAGATGAGTCTTGGCCACCACCATGAACATTTCATGGACCTTGGGGTCACTTGCCATCGTCTCAAGAGTAGTCTGAAGAGACATTGAGGCAGCCAGTCTTTCTTTTGTCTCGAACTCTCTCTGCAAGAGAAAGTCAGACAGCTTAGGGAGGTCCTCGCCGAACTGACATCCGGCGATATCAGCCTCTAACTTCCCAACTGAGAACGTAAGATGGACGTCCTTCCAGTCTTTGTGGTCCATAGGTAGGGCCAGCGACAAGGGCTTACACTCCTCCAGGGAGGGGCAAGGCTTGTCGGCCTCGACTGCTTTTAGTACAGCCGCAAACTCTTTCTGTAAAAAGGGGAAGGCTCTAGCAGGAGAGGACACAAAGGAAGGGAGCTTCTTGCTCAATGCAGCTACCTTTGAGTTAGAGAAGCCCCTCTCTTTAAACGAGGATGAAAGCAGAGCTTGAGCCTTAGTATGGTCCATCACTATGACCTCCTTCGGCTCTGTCTCCTCCTTTGAAGCTGGTTCCTTCCTCAGCCGGACACATGGTTTAGCATCTGAGCACAAGGGAAGGTCTTTCACATTGAGCCTTTCCTGGGGCCCATGTGATTCTGCAAGGCTCTGCATCCGCAGTTCCATTGCAGCCGCCTTCTCCTGATTCTCCTTCTGCATCTGTTGGATCATTCCAACAATGGAGGAGAGGGCCTGTTCCAGCTCTACTGGGAGACCGGCCGATGTTGAGGGAATAGGCTCCGGTATCTGAACCGGAGTAGCCGACACCTCGTCGACCTCTTCCTCTACCACGTCTGGGGCTTGAACTTCACCCTGGGCTTCTGCCAGGAGGTCTTCCTCCAGACGCTAGTCCACGACAGACATCCTGTCATCTAACTGGATGTCTTGCATAGCGACCGAGACTTCAGCATCCACCTGGTTCTGAACTTGGGGGATCTCCTCTTGAGGCTGGGGAATCACTGCATCAGCTGATGCCTTAGGGAAAAGATACGCCCTCATCTTCTCACTTGGAAGATAAGGTCCAGAGGTGTTCTTCTGGAAGCCCCTTACCCAGGTACGAAGCTTCTCCCTTGCTATATCCCTTGATTCCGCCATCCTAGGGGAATCAAAGGCCTCCGTAATTAGATTAATACACACAGTACATACCTGAGAGTCCCAATACCGGAGATCACCCTTGGAGACAGCGCATGCTGCGTGTCTCATACCAAACTCATGTCCGCAGAGTCTCTTGCTACG
>NC_090747.1:42378028-42380528 GCF_036898095.1 Palaemon carinicauda | reverse complement strand
TCAATAATTCAATTTGATTTTACGCCTGTGATTACGAAGCAAAGAGTATTTTACGTAACGAAGTATTCGATGTACATTTTAATATTCAGTATATATTGAAACATCTTAAAGGTAATACCTTTTTTATTACTTAGAATAATAGTTAAAACTTTTAAAAGAATCAATTGTTGGTTTTCGTTATAAAATTAATATTTTTATTATTTCATTTGATGTACATTATTCTACTATTCGTTTTTGATAATGCATATTTAGTAAATCCCAATAAACATAATTAACCGTGTGATAGATATTCCGAACAAAAATAACTTTTTCGTTTCATACACAGCGAAGCTTCACCCACCCATTCGTCCTAAATATCAAATAGCTCTCCGTAATATAGGAGATCCTTCATCATTATCCAGCCCACGAAAGAAACCAGATGAAAGGAGGAATATCTGTAGTTGAAAAGGAAAATTACTCCACTGGATATTTTGACAATGAATAGCGGTTTTAGGCTTGTAAATTCTAAGCAGATCTTAGTTCAGTTCAAACTGAATAGTAATTACAACTTAATTATAATTATGAATTTATTCAACCTAAATAATTGAAATAATCACAGAGACATCAAACTTTATATTAGTTGTAATGAAAAAAAAAATATATCAATATTATTCTAAACAGAATGATTGGTGAAAAAGGGGAGAGATGAACAAGCAGGATTCATAAAAGTAGAAGTTGTACTGACTAAATTTTCATTTCAAGAGACGTGTTACAAAAATGCGTAGAATATAGCAATCCACATTTGATGGCATATGTGGACTATTAAAAAGCCTTTGATAGTGTGCACTGGCAATCTTATTGGAGAGTCCTGCGTTATTATGAAGATCTTCTTAAATGTGTAAATTTCTTAAAGTCTGGTCATGACCATAGTAAGTGCAAAGTTAATGTTAATGGAATCCTATCAAAGGAATATCCAGTGAACAAAGAAGTACTCCAAGGGAATGTGTAGTCAACTATGATGTTTATCCTCCCCAAGGATGTTTTAATCAAAAGATTAGTTGACGATGGTGGAGAATTATTGGGCTAGATAGGTATCAGGATATTTGTGGACCTTGAGTATGCTGATAACGATGTCCTTATCAAAACACAATAGGACTTACAAAGCATGCTTGTCAGATAGCATGAAATATTACACAAGGTTAAGCCCCATATAAATAGAAGAAAGACAGAGATGATTAGAAAGGAATATACAATTGATGAGGAAATATCATTGGAAGGAGAAAGGATTAATTAGTATTTACGAAGTATGATCTCTAATGCAGGGTCTCTGGAATATAGATTTAATGAAAGATTGAAACAATCAAAACACAAAGTGTCTATGCTAAGTAACATTCAGAAAACATATCGTCCTAAATTCAGGCTATAAATCAGTCCAGGGAGATCGGTGTTATACTAGAGACATCAGCCGTGATATGACAATAAAAAGATATCCAAAAAATTTATTTTAGCCTTTAAAACCCTTAAAAGAATATTGGGAGTAAAATGGCCGGACATGATTAGAAAAGTAACTGTATGAGAGATTACCTAAGTGCCATTTGTGGATGAGATCATGGTTTGGGGTAGATAGAGATGGTTTGGCCCAGCTCTTCGCACTCTCCGAGAGAGAATAAATTAACCAATTTTACCTTGGCTCCACAAGAAATATGAACAGTTGGGAGACCGAGGCCTACATGGCTGGGGACTAGTAAGCGCGAAGTAGAAAATGGGTGGAGAATTATTGATATAACAGCTCATAATAAAGACAACTGGCAAAATCTAACTGGTCCCATATATATATACACATAAACATACACACACACAACACACACACACACACACATATATATATATATATATATATATATATATATATATATATATATATATATATATATATATATATGTTTGTGTCTGTATGTTTGTGTTTGTGTGTGTATGTAAAAATAGTTCTGTGAGGAAAGACAACGTTGGATGGAACACTTTATTGATGTTTTGAATAGGACATGATAATAATAGTAATAATAATAATAATAATAATAATAATAATAATAATAATAATAATAATAATAATAATAATAATAATTCCTTTATTCCAAAAAAACAATGGGGATTCTGTTACATGAAGAATGTATTCGCATAAAAATTTTCTTATATAGTAATGGCCTATGAAAATACATTTAGGATGGCATTTTACTACGATCTAAAATCCATAAGTTATATAATATTACGTCTCCAATAAAACTATTTAAAACTCTACGTTAAAAGAAATACAAATTTACGTACAAATCACGTATATTAAGTAACTTAGGATATTTCTAAGACAAGTCTAAAACACGTGATATATAAAAATTTTAGAACTTTTTAGTGTCTAAAAAAGTAAAATTTCATTTACATACGGTCAATAATTAATATACACATACTGTAGATATATACACACGAAGATATACATACATTTTGTCTGACCATACAGTGACAATAAATA
>NC_090747.1:42365528-42373028 GCF_036898095.1 Palaemon carinicauda | reverse complement strand
TGAATGATCAAATGCCACCGAGTTCGTTTGGGGCTGTGGTTGAAGCCTTTAAGGAAGTTGGTTAGTGGTTTATGATCAGTAAGAACCTTAACGGGATAACCGTATATTATGAACTTAAAATGCACTAGTGAATTAACAATAGCTAGCCCTTCCTTTGCTATTACTGCATACTTACTTTTGGAAGTTCTCAGTTTCCGAAAATAAAAAGCTATCGGGAAAAATTGTTTATCATATTGCTGAAGCAATGCCCCACCTACTCCTAAGTCTGAGGCGTCTGTTGCAATGAAGAATTCCTTACCGAAGTCAGGAAATTTTAAGATAGAACTATACAGTTCATCTTTCAAGGTACTAAATGCCTGTTGATGCTGCTCAGACCATATGAAATCTACGCCCTTCTTCCTAAGATCAGTTAAGGGAGCGGCTATTATTGAATAATTGCGTATAAAACGCCTGTAATATCCACTACAACCCAGAAATTGCTGTATTCCCTTGACATTAGTAGGTATGGGAAAGTTACGGATAGCCGACACCTTATCATGGACTACTTTAAGACCTTGGCTTGACACCATAAAACCCAAATATATTAATTATGTTTTGAAAAATTCACACTTACTAATCTTCACCCTTAAGTTATGTTGTCTTAGTCTCTGTAGTACTAGTTCTAATTTACGTAGATGTTCTTCTAAGGTGTTGGAAAAGATTACAAGGTCGTCCATATAGGCATGCAATATATCCCCTAGCAAGTCTCCAAACACTATGTTAATCATTCTTGTAAATGTTATGGGAGCACAACATAAACCAAAAGGCATACGTAAAAATTCATAATGTCCCCTTGCTGTGCTGAAGGCTGTGTATGGGATACTATCTTCTTCTAATGATATCTGGTGAAAGCCTTTAAGTAAGTCCATACTGGTAAAATATTTATTCTGACCTAACAAAGACAAAATATCGTCAGTACATGGCACTGGGAATCGATCAGGGATCGTCTCCTCGTTTAGGTGACAGAGATCTATGCAGATACGCCATGTTCGATCTTTTTTCGGTACAACTATTAATGGAAAATTATAAGGGCTGTTCGATTTCCTAATGACTCCTTCTTCTAGCATTTTTCCTACTTCATCATTTATTTCATTCTGGAATTTCATGGGGAGTCTCTATGAGGGTACATAGATAATTTTCTGCTTGTCTTTTAACCTTATTTAATGCTCGATCACATCTGTTTTTCCTAAGGATCCATCCGTAGTGGAAAAAACATCTTGATATTCAGTTAAAAGTCCAAAACTTTTCTGCTGAATTTCTTCGTCTTGAATGTCTTTATTGATTTTATTTTTAATAGATTGCAAAAGGGATTCATTAGGCAACTGATTGAGCGTGATTGATTTCAGCAACGGTAAGAATACGATGTTTATAAACTTCTACATCCAAGATATGTTGATTTTTGTGAATTACTAAAGTGATATTTAAATGATTACAGACTTCAATATTACATTGTTGATATGAGCTTGTGTGACAGACAATCCGTTAGTATTCAAAGTGTCGGAAAGGATTAATATTTCAGATCCAGGTAATGTTTTCTTTACTTGCACTATTAAATTCGAAGGTACGTTTGGCTCGATAGATTGCATGCAAGATGATATTACGGGTGAACGAGAATTCTGCTGGGTCGCGTATATTATTTCTTTATTAATGAGACAAGTTATTGGTTCTTCAACGTACGTTACTGTTACATTTGTCGTTTCCTTTTTATCCAAAACTGATTTTAAGGTATTAGAAGAAATATAGAATTTTCCTTTGATATACACGCCGTGCTTGGCATGGGCTGAGATAATGTTTTGATTGCCCATAAATGGGTATCCAATAATTACAGCTAGATTCTTATCAATGTTTTGTACAACAACAAATGTATCGTCAAACGTGCGCTTACCTACCTTGAACTGAACATGAGTTACGCCTATTACATTTAATTCATTATTTCCTATACCCGAGAGTCTCACTCCGGATTTTTCTATCAGAAAGTTCGAAAACAACAAATGACGTGTCCTCAAATCCATAATATTACGTGGACTACCAGAGTAAAAAAATAATGTAAATGATCGGTGTTCTAAATTTACAGCATATAATGTTGGTCGTAACTCATTTTGGCTTATTATTGTATGAATTTGTTGCAAATCTACGGGAGCAGGCACTGATTTACTTAATTCGACCGTGTGTTTCATAGAAAAATCTATTGCCTCACAATGATCTGATAAAACATTAAATTGATTATTCAATACTACTGATGTTGACATGAATGACCTTGACCCAACATCACTCTCTTCCTCACTGGAGTTAATTATGTGGTATTTGCTTTGCTCTGCACATTCTGTAAAATTAGTCTGACCTTGCGAGCTCTGGTTTGACTACCCAGGCTCAGCGTTATTCGAAGAACTGTTTGTTTGTTTGGGATTCTGAACTACATTGACATTTGGTTGTTTCTTCTTATCAAAATGAGGATTTTTCTTTTTATTTCCATATGGAATTGACTGTGGAATTGACTGTGTATTTCTAGGATTCTGTTGTGTCTTACGCGAGTAGCACTGACTATATGAATGAGTTGAACTGTTATGCATCGAACAGAATTTCGTTTTGCAGTCCGCAATCAAGTGACCTTGACGTTTGCAATTATAACACGTCATTCCCGCAACTTGACCATTATTAACTACATTTACTTGTTGTGGGTTTGTTTCATTTTTTGCAAAATCTTGAGTTAACACGGGATCAAGGTCAGGACACCTAGACATGTGTTTCTTTATCTGTTTATATACATCCAATTCCGTACTTGCAGGCGTTAACATTTTATCAAAACACCGCACTAAAGCTTCAGGCAACATAATTGTCATGCAAGTTAAATACATTAATCGCAAAAAATCTTTCACAGAGATGTTATCTCTAGTAACCCAAGTGGAATTACCAAAAATATCTTGATATTCATAAAACCTATCGGCTATAAGAGCTGTTCTCTCAATAACATTAAGCCGAGTCATAGTGGCTTGATTAAGTGTAATTCTTAACGTTAATACTACATCCAAGGCTTCTTCACCCCCATAGACCGCGCGTAACCCAACTTTGAAATCATCCCAGGTAACTGCTTCTTGAAGTGAAACACCTCTTAAATACGCACTCTCATCTCCCTTAGAAAAATCTATAAAACTTTTAGCTTCCTGTAATTGTACAAAAGGGTCTACGATTGGTTTGGCATTTAAATAGGCATTGATGGATGAAATCCATGACTCCACATTTTGAGGCAAGAACCCATTAACCCGACCCTGAAAAGGAAGGATTGCTGATCTAGCATTTACAAGTGTCAAAATCAGGAGGGGGTTAACCTGTCCTGCTGTTGCGTTATTCGGTCCAGGGGCTGGGCTCACAGTGGACGTCATGTTTATGGTATTTCTTTTCCTATCTCTTCACCCCTTGCTATTCTATCAAAATATCTATATGAATACAGACGTCCACTGCGTAAACGCATAAGCACTAAATGATAAAGATTATAACAAAATTCCCCAAAACAATGATTCTAATACAAAGATATTTCCCGAGAATTTCTGAAAGAAAACGGAACACAAAGATATTTCCCGAGAATTTCTGAAAGAAAACGGAATTAGCACAAAGAAAGAAAAAAATTCTAGATGAGAATTCGGAGTTGAACACAGTTTCCTTTAATGAAAGGAAATAGAAGATTAGCAAACAACTCACCCCAGTAATAATCGACTATCGACTCGTGGAAACTATACCTCACTGCTCAATACTGAAATGAATAAGAAAATGTACTTAGCTTATATGGCATTGTGTGATGTCGTCATTTCCTCTCTCTCTCTTGATGTTTGGGTGAATGTTTTCGGTCCGATTTCCGTTGAATGTAGTGCTTCTTGGATGTGTTTTGTAAGCGTTGAACGTCAGTCCTTGGTTTTCTTAGGATGTTGATTGAAGATCCAGTTCATCAGTTTGTAAGTATAACATTCATTAAATGTTTCATTCTTCGATAGACTATGATACTTAGTCAAGATAGTAGATTCATTACTGTTGATTTCTTGAAGATCTTTCTCTGGTTTTTAGAGTTTTATTCTCTGGTTCTTGAAGATTTTTCTCTGATTCTTAGAGTTTTATTCGCTGGTTCTTGAAGATCTTTCTCTGATTCTTAGAGGAATACCGCTGGTTCTTGAAGATCTTTCTCTGATTCTTAGAGTTTTATTCGCTGGTTCTTGAAGATCTTTCTCTGATTCTTAGAGTTTTATTCGCTGGTTCTTGAAGATCTTTCTCTGATTCTTAGAGTTTTACCGCTGCCACCATTTATTAGTGTGATACTGTTGTTAACACACATTAACTATGTTAGTTGGTATGTTACATCTTCAAGTAAAGTCAAGTAAGTTAACTTTAAAATGGTTTATTCCTTAAAAACAACAGTGTTAACATCTGCATCACAGGAGTATTCCATATGATGTCTTGATAAGAACTGGCTAAAATATCGATATCACAGATATCGTATAGTCAGTTATCTCAGCATTTAAACACATAATGTAAACTAAACATTAGTATAGGTGGCGACACAACTCTTTCTCACGATTCATATTTGTGCTTATTCTTCATAAAAAATGTTACATTGCTGAGATCTGGTATTCGCATCCTGCTATGATCTGACTACAGCACTTCTCACACTAGCCTCTACTTCCACAATGACCTATTACGTCATGTGTTTCAAACATGTAATATATAATTATTACATATATATATATATATATATATATATATATATATATATATATATATATATATATATATATATATATATATATACACACATATATATATACATATATATATATATATATATATATATATATATATATATATATATATATATATATATATATATATATATATATATATATATATATATATATATATATATATATATATATACACACACACATATATATATATATATATATATATATATATATATATATATATATATATATATATATATACATATAGATATATATATATATATATATATATATATATATATATATATCTATATATATCTATATATATATATATATATATATATATATATATATATATATATATATATATATATATGTATATATATATATATATATATATATATATATATATATATATATACGGATATATATATATACATATATATATATATATATATATATATATATATATATATATATGTATATATATATATATATATATATATATATATATATATATATATGTATATATATATATATATATATATATATATATATATATATATATATATATATATATATATATATATATATATATATAGACATATATATATATATATATATATATATATATATATATATATATATATATATATATATATATATATATATATATTCTATATATATATATATATATATATATATATATATATATATATAAATATATATATATATATATATATATATATATACAGTTATGATAGTAGATGTATTCTGCCTTGGCCAAATTAATTGACCGAAGCGTATAGATATATTCAAATTCTAAAAAAAAAGACAAATCCATTAAATTAAACTATTATCATGTTACGATTAAACGTTCGGACTGTCTATGGTTGCCTCCTT
This sequence comes from Palaemon carinicauda, assembly GCF_036898095.1. NCBI lineage: Eukaryota > Metazoa > Arthropoda > Malacostraca > Decapoda > Palaemonidae > Palaemon > Palaemon carinicauda. The sequence goes on along the minus strand of NC_090747.1, from coordinate 42,367,359 downwards.
CATTCAGGCAAACTTTATTTTCATATCTGGATACGAAGTCAGGTACACAACAAATATAGCTTAAAATGTTGGAGCATAGAAGAAATACTATGCGCTGTATCCTTACCTAGCTGGTTTGATGGGGTTGAGGTGCTACATCCTCTTGCGCCCCCAGTCAAACTGCTGTATTCTTAGCTTACCCTACGACTGGCTTAAATGCTGGCACGTTAATGCTGGATCATAATATTAAATAAATCGTAGAAATAACTTCATGTTATTGTATTTCAGACTGAAGTAAAAAACATTTCCAGAAATAAATGGAATTAGCAAGTAAAAATAAAATTTTATGCGTGTCCCAAAGAATTGTATTCAACTCTAGCTCTCTTCTATGAGGTGAAATCTTCGAAATATTAAACTTTAAATTTTTTTTCATAACAGTAAAGAAGTAAAGTATATATAGGATAAAATATAGAAAAGGAACAAAACAGTGTAGGGAAATTTGATAAACGATAAATTATTAAGTGTAAAATATTTGCCAGCGAGGAAGACAATTGAAAATATACAAATCAATTATACAGAGAAGTTTAACATACAAAACGGATCAAGGGAGATTTATTTACGACGACATCTGAAAGTGTCTTCAACGGTCAGCCAACCTTCAGGTTGTAACAGACTATAGAGGAGTCAACATTGCTGCTAGTGCAGTCATGTGTGATTTTTTTTTTTTTTTTTTTTTTTTTTTTTTTTTTTTTGTATATCTGCATGTGTATCTACTTACGTAGGTGTGGTTTTTTTTCTGGTGACATATATTGACATAATTAGAAATTACAAACAATGATAGCTCGGTCACCGGATTTAGTTTCTTCAACCATACACTATGATTCAATCAAGTAATATAGACGGAGAGGTTGCAAAGAGAAATATCATGTGAAAAATCTTGGAAGGCCGATTTCCGTTCATATACATAGTCATCGGGTGTCTAGGGTAGCCTCCGGGTTGAGAGGGTGCTAATTGTAAAAATATTTGCCAAAAATACACTAATCAAGACAGGCTAATGAAATTTTGAGGCATTATTAGCACTATAATAAGGCATATCCTCTGTAAGTTTTATCATCCTACAGGGAAAATAAAGGATTTTATGAATAAAAATGTGAGAATTGGAGCTAGCGACTTAAAGTTGTTTGGTGACCAGTGAGAAACTAATGTCTTGAATTGAAATTCGCTCTGTCATTATGTTTGTTTATCCATATGGAACAAGCAGACCAAGTTTTATCAAAATCGAACAGTAAATAAGCACACAGAAAGAAAAAAACGAGGAGGTTAGGTAGTGAAACCCCGGCTGGTGATGGAGGGATACCTAGAAATAAATATTCACCAAAAATTAAAATTTCGATTTAGGGAAAAAACCTTCTGTGTTTTTCTAGGTATTATGTCACTTAATGGCCTAAAACATCTAAATATTATATTACTTAAGGCATAAGAGCAGGATAAGCAAAGAAATACACCCCTCTCCCGAAAAAGAAAAAACGAGAAATTACGATTTTTGTCTGATGACGAAAATATTGGATATAAAATCATAGTCTCCCCTGAGCCCATTTTCTTTGATATCACTGATATGAGAAAACGTATTTGAACAGTTTTAAAGGGGTAACCTATAAAAATTAGAAAAAAACTAATGATATTTCGTATTTTTTCTATTAACATAAGGGGGGCGTTGATGACCAGGGGGGGGGGGGGGGGCATTATAGAGGCTGGAGATGAATTCTACACATATCACGGCCTTCTGATAGGTAAAAGGAAGACTTTTAGCAAAGAAATAAACAATTGGGAAAATTCACCCCCTCAACCTGGA
>NC_090747.1:42351200-42352528 GCF_036898095.1 Palaemon carinicauda | reverse complement strand
TTTCAGGAAGTGATTATGGTGTAAGAATGGCTCATACAATTATTAATGAAATCTCTACAGTGTCAAAGAAGAAGAAGCATATACCCATCAAAAAGAGAAAAAGATCTGTTATAGCAATAAATAATGAAGAGAGGCAATATTATGATGGAACACTTCAGTGAGGTAGAAAAAACGAAGAGAGTAATTTGATTGATTTACCTGACGCTGATGAAGACCTTGATGTGCCCATGAATTAATTCTGTGGGTTAGAAGTTGAAGCTCTCATTAAGTAAAAAACTCGGAGATGAAAATCCCTGGATACGAGGGAACAACTGACGAGATGATAATGGCTGAAAGTAAAGTGACCCCGGAATACTGACATGTTTATTTTGTAGGATTTGGCATGAAGAGGCAAAACCTTATGAATGGGAGTTAGGAGTTCTAGGGAAAATGGCAAAAAGGGACGCCTAACTTATTACAATAATTACAGAGGCATCACATTTACGTCGTTCGTCATGAAGTTATGATGCATGCTTATTGTAAAGAGACTATAGAGAAAGATTGATGAAAAGCTGAGACATGAACCAGCGGCATTTAGAAAAGGTATAAGTTGCACTGACCAAATTTTGATTTTGAGATATGTTGTACAACAATGCGCAGAATATTGAAAACCACTTTTGATGACATTTGCCGACTTTGAAAAAGCCTTTGATAGTCTGCAAGGGCCAATGTTGTGGAGAATCCTGCGTTATTATGGAATTCTTCTTGAATATCCATATATGATTAAGTCCCTTCATATGCATAGGAATTGCAAATTTAATGTTAGTAGAGTCGTATGGAAAGAATTTACAGTAAACAGCTGAGTACTTCAGGGGAAGATGTTATCACCTATGATGTTTATAATGCTCATGGATTTGTATTGCATTAACAGTTGGGGATGGCGGAGAAAGATTGGACAAAATTTATAATAGGAAAAAAGAAAGAGAGAGATGATGAAAACGGAATATGAAATGGAAGGTGAAATATCCTTGTAAGGAAAAAGGATTTATGTAACTATGATCTCCAATACAGGGTCATTAGAATGGAAGTTTAGTGGAAGATTAAGAAGAAAAAAATAATCAGAAAATGGCTAGGGTAGGTGATATGTGAAAATCAAATCGTCTGAATTTGCCTGTAAAAATCAGGCTATAAATCAGTATAGTGAGATCTATGTTACTGTATGGACATGAATTGTGGTGTGACAATGAAACATATTTATAGACATTGTAATTTTCAGAACAAATCCCTCAAAAACATATCGGAGTTAAATGGCAGTAAAGTAACAATACGGAAACTATAAGACACATTAC
>NC_090747.1:42328700-42343700 GCF_036898095.1 Palaemon carinicauda | reverse complement strand
CAACAGTAATGAATCTACTATCTTGACTAAGTATCATAGTCTATCGAAGAATGAAACATTTAATGAATGTTATACATACAAACTGATGAACTGGATATTCAATCAACATCCTAAAAAAACCAAGGACTGACGTTCAACGCTTACAAAACATATCCAGGAAGCACTACATTCAACGGAAATCAGACCGAAAACATTCACCCAAACATCAAGAGAGAGAGAGGAATTCGGACCAAAAACATTCACCCAAACATCAAGAGAGAGAGAGGAAATGACGACATCACACAACGCCATATAAGCTAAGTACATTTTCTTATTCATTTCAGTATTGAGCAGTGAGGTGTAGTTACCACGAGTCGATAGTCGATTATTACTGGGGTGAGTTGTTTGCTAATCTTCTATTTCCTTTCATTAAAGGAAACTGTGTTCAACTCTGAATTCTCATCTAGATTTTTTTTCTCTATTTGTGCTAATTCCGTTTTCTTTCAGAAATTCTCGGGAAATATCTTTGTGTTCCGTTTTCTTTCAGAAATTCTCGGGAAATATCTTTGTGTTCCGTTTTCTTTCAGAAATTCTCGGGAAATATCTTTGTGTTCCGTTTTCTTTCAGAAATTCTCGGGAAATATCTCTGTATTAGAATCATTGTTTTGGGGAATTTTGTTATAATCTTTATCATTTAGTGCTTATCCGTTTACGCAGTGGACGTCTGTATTCATATAGATATTTTGATAGAATAGCAAGGGGTCGAAGAGATAGGAAAAGAAATACCGTAAACATGACGCCCCCTGTGAGCCCAGCCCCTGGACCGAGTAACGCAACAGCAGGACAGGTTAACCCCCTCCTGATTGTGACACTCGTAAATGCTAGATCAGCAATCCTTCCTTTTCAGGGTCGGGTTAATGGGTTCTTGCCTCAAAATGTGGAGTCATGGATTTCATCCGTCAATGCCTATTTAGATGTCAAACAAATCGTAGACCCTTTTGTACAATTACAGGAAGCTAAAAGTTTTATAGATTTTTCTAAGGGAGATGCGAGTGCGTATTTAAGAGGTGTTTCATTTCAAGAAGCAGTTACCTAAGATGATTTCAAAGTTGGGTTACGCGCGGTCTATGGGGGTGAAGAAGCCTTGGATGTAGTATTAACGTTAAGAATTACACTTAATCAAGCCACTATGACTCAGCTTAATGTTATTGAGAGACCAGCTCTTATAGCCGATAGGCTTAATGAATATCAAGATATTTTAGGCAGCCTTAAAGGTGGTGGAGGCAAGGAAACCATGCCCCTCCTTGGAGGAGTGCAAGCCGTTATCTCTGACCTTGCCGTTGGACCAAGAAGACTGGAAGGATGTACACCTTACCTTCTCAGTCGGGAAGCTGGAAGCTGATATTGCTGAACGTCAGTTCGGTGAGGAACTTTCAAAAATGTCGGAGGTTTTCTTGTGTAGAGAGCAAGAGACAAAGGAAAGACTTGCGGCATCGATGTCATTGCAAACGACATTAGAAACGATTGCAATTGACCCCAAAAACCAAGACAGCAACAACAACAACAACTTCGTGTGACCGCAGTGCCTCAGATAGTGGCACAACCTCCAACCACGTACCAGCTGGTACCTGAACAAGTGGCGACACAGTCGCCAGTTTTTAACCCAGCCTTCAAAAGGCAGACTTCTTCCTTTCATTCGAGAGCTAGAGGAACAGCCAGAGGTTCTTCTAGACGCCCTTCAAGAGGAAGGGGATACAGGGGACGACGTGGTCAAGAAGGCAAGGCCTCAGGTCCACAACAGCAGAAGTGAGATACTTCTAGTAGGAGGGAGACTACAGCTATTTAGGGATCGCTGGACCTTTGATCCCTGGGCCCAGAGCCTAATTAAAATTGGACTAGGTTGGAGCTGGAGCATTCCTCCACCTCAATTCCCTCAATTCTTCCAACACTCAACGCCGTTCTGGAAGAATATGTCCGAGAACTCTTAGACAAAAGAGTAATCCGGAAAGTTAAGTCCATAAAATTCTAAGTAATGGTCTTTTGTTCCAAAGAATGACTCAGAAAAACTCAGAATCATTCTAGACTTGTCGCCACTCAACAATTTCATAGTGAACTACAAGTTCAGAATGCTCACGCTTCAACACATAAGGACCCTACTGCCCAGAAGGGCATATACTGTCTCTATAGACTTGTCTGACGCTTATTGGCAAGTTCCAATTAATCGTAACCTCTCCTACCTAGGCTTCAAGTTACATACAAAACTTTACACCTTCAGAGATATGCCTTTCGGGCTAAACATAGCCCCAAGGATTTTCACAGAGCTTGCGAACACAGCCGTCCATCAATTACGCCTAAAGGGGGTCGAAGTAGTAGCCTACTTGGACGACTGGCTGGTGTGGGCAGCATCCAGGACAGAATGCATGCAAGCTTCTAAGCTAGTGGTCCACTTCCTGGAACATCTGGGATTCAAGATCAACATCAAAAAGTCTCGACTTTCTTCAGCTCAAAAATTTCAGTGGTTGGGAACCCATGGGAATTTGGAGTCACATCGACTTTCCCTTCCTGGAAAGAAGAGGAAAGAAATAGTAGGATCTGTCAAGAGACTATTGAAATCCAAACGGATATCAAGACGCGAACAAGAGAGTGCTGGTCTCTTTACAGTTTGCTTCGATAACAGATCCAGTGCTAAGAGCACAGCTAAAGGATGCAACAGGAGTCTGGAGAAAATACGCATCAAACGCGTGAAGAGATCTAATAAGACCACTACCAACTCGACTGCGAACGCTTCTCAAGCCGTGGTCCAATGCCAAGCAATTGAAGAAATCAATACTTCTTCAACCTCCTCCCCCGTCAGTAACTATCCACACAGACGCTTCAAAGGATGGCTGGGGAGGTCACTCTCATCAGATGAGAGTCCAAGGTACTTGGTCCAATCTTTTATAGTCATTTCACATCAACTTTCTAGAAGCCATGGCAGTTCTTCTGACACTAAAGAAAGTTTCTCCTCGCCACTCGACCCACATAAGGCTGGTTTTAGACAGCGAGGTGATAGTGAGATGCCTGAATCAACAAGGGTCAAGGTCACCTCAAATCAACCAAGTGATGTTGGCCATATTCCCTTTGGCCTAATGGAAGAAATGGCACCTGTCAGCAGTTCACTTTTAAGGGTTCCGCAATGTGACAGCGGACGCTCAATCCAGGTTTACACCTATAGAGTCAGAATGGTCCCTTGACGCAGGATCGTTCTCCTTCATCTCGAGCCAAGTCCTGGAGCTGCAGATAGACCTCTTTGTGACGAAGGACAACAAGGAAATAGATTGTTATGTGTCCCCATGCGAGGATCCGCTAGCGGAGGCAGTGGATGTTATGTCCCTAGACTGGAACAGATGGTCCAATATTTTTCTGTTCCCTCCGCACAACCTCCTTTTGAAGGTTCTCGATAAGCTGAGATCCTTCAAAGGGAAAGTAGCAAGTGGCCTACAAGTGGCCAAATAGCGTGTGGTTCCCTCTGACATTCGAACTACGACTAAAATTTGTACCGCTACCCGATCCATCCCTGTCTCAGCGAGTACAGAAGTCGACTGTCTTCACTCCATCACAGAAAACACGGAACCTACATCTCATGATTTTCTCTCATTAGCGATGAGAAAAAGATTCGGTGTTAAAAGTCAGTTTAGACTTTTGGAGGAAACCAGAAGACATTATGAGGCTTCAGGGAAGAAAAAGATATCCCTTGTCAAGGCGAAGAAACCAAAAGAAATCTCGACAGATTCCTATTTATCATTCTTCATTCACCTTCATGAGCAAGATTTTGCCGCAAAACAATTCTATTGTTCAAGCCTGCCTTAACAAGTCAGATACCATATGCCTTACAGGTCGACCTTTCTAACGACGTTCTTAATGAACTACAAAGGCCCATGCTGGGCTTAGCCCTTCAGCGCCTCCAAAGACCCTTTGCATGGTCAGTAGATATGATTCTTTATTGTGTACAAATTATGAACAATGAGGAATGCACTTAGAAGGTTTTGAATTTAAGTCATATTTCTGTTTGTACTCGCTTTGTGGCCAGAGTTAGTGAAATAGTGGCTCTCTCTAGAGAGGAAGGCCACGTCCAGTTCTTGGAGGGAGAACTGAATCTATTTCTAGACCCAACGTTTCTTACCAGGAACAAGCTACCCACCAAAAGGTGGGGTCCCTAGAGATTCTGCCCTCTAAAGAAAGATGCATCTCTATGTTCAGACTTTATGGGAGAACAGCTGTTCAGAAGAGAAACCCTGGGTTCAAAGTTATATATAACTAAGGGCGAAAATCACCCGTGTTATTCGCAGAACGCATCCAGACAGTACACCCGTTAGTCATGATCCGAGGAAAGTTGCCTCCTCCATATAATTTTTTTAATTATATGGACTTTGAACATCCTTGTTTTTACACCGGCTGGTAGTCATCCAAGGTGTTCTTTATGCACTATGCGAAGGAAGTGGAGCAACTTAAAAGGTCTGTGGTAGCAGCAGGTAGAATTCTTTAACCTTCTGTTTTAAATCTGCGAGGAACAGTGTAATTAATTTCGGACGATTAATTAAGAGGGTGCGTGTGTAGTCACTGTATGTTAGTACACACTGTGCGATAGGCCATCAAAGTGTCCTTACGAACTGTTCCATTGATGTCGGTGAACTATAGCATAATACGGACACATGTGCCAAGCGTTTTTTACGCTTGTGTAAATAAACAGTATACAGACTATATCATTATCATTAATAATTCAATTAAAGTGGCAAATCTGTTTCCTAGTAGACGAAACAATATTTTCTGTTGACTGTTTTTCTTTATGCTTTAATGCATATCATCCACATTTTATAAATTTTATAAATGTTGATCTGATATGTACGTTTATTAAATTTTAATAAACTAGTTCATACTCATTTTATTGGAAATGTACTGAGCATTGAGATTAAAATATGGATATTTTTATCATGGTATGTCTTTTAAGACTGTTCCCTGATTCAAGCAAAAGTCCACTCACTTTAACCCTTCCTTGGAAGGGTTGACGTGGTACCCTAACGGGATAGTGGCAAAGAGGCAAAATTTGTTCCAATGCGGATACAACCATTATCCAATAGTTAATATGAGTAGTCACATTGGGGAAGGTGTCACAAATTCATACTGACATTGGTGACTCTTATAAAAACTTTGCTTCATAATGTATAGGGCAAGACCACTATACAAGCTTGTCATTTTGTCATCCATAGTTATTATGTACTCCTCGAGACTTTTTCCAGAGTCTAGTACGACTATTCCCTGTAGGGGGCAGGAAGCACTAACATAGTTCATGCTGAGATGAAATGATGTATGACGGTAACATCATATGTCTCTAGGTCTAGACGGACCAGGAAAATACTTTCTTGAGAGTAGGGCACCGATTGAAAATTCACAGATACAGTAATGCTCTGGTAAACTTCCACCAGGACGACATGGCCTGAGCCCAAAAAAAACGGATTTTGAGTGAAGCAAAAAAATCTATTTTTGGGTGAGATAGCCATGTTGTCCTGATGGACCCCGCCCTTCCTTTTATTGTAAAAGGGCTTATTGACCCCTCCCTATAATACAGTAATATATATATATAGTATATATATATAATTTATATATATATATAATATATATATATATATAGATATATATATATATATATATATATACATATAATTGTATATAAATGCATATATATACATATATATGATAAATTTTGCACATTTAGGCGTGTTTTTCATATTCAAATAAGCCATATATATTTTTGATACATTAATGTCTGGATTCTCATTAACGACCTCGGGATCAGGAGCCCCAGGCGAAATCACACAAAGTCAAGAGCTTGGGTCCGGCCGAGAATCGAACCCTGGTCGGCAAGCTTGTATAGACAGTGACTAAGCCACTTGGCCACAAAGAAAGATCTTTCTTCGTGGCCAAGTGGCTTAGTCACTGTCTTTCTTCGTGGCCAAGTGGCTTAGTCACTGTCTACATAAGGCTTGCCGACCAGGGTTCGATTCCCCGGCCGGACCCAAGCTCTTGTCTTTGTTGTGAATTTCGCCTGGGGCTCTGATCCCGAGGTCGTCAAGAGAATCCAGACATTAATGTATCAAAAATATTTATGGCTTATTTGATTACATATATATATTATATATATATATATTATATATATACATATATATATATGTATATATATATAGATATATATATATATATAATTTATATATATATATAGATATATAGAGAGAGAGAGAGAGAGAGAGGAGAGAGAGAGAGAGAGAAGATAGATATGTATATATATATATATATATATATATGATTAATATCCATATCATTTAAAAGTTTGATATTATCGTAAAAGAAGAGGTAGTATTATATATTAGTTTAACATAATATTATATTCGAAAATATAATCTACAGTAGTTTAATAAAACGATAAGAAAATGCAAAATATATCTACTATTCTTATTGTTCTGTCCACATCAGGTTAACGTAAATGTAAAAGAGTATGAGATGATTTTTACCATTAAAAGTAAATATATAAAACCAGAGGAGGGAAATAAGTTGAGACTGAGTCATAAATTTTGGTATATAATAAGCAAATTTTTTAAAGCAGAATTAATGATGAGAAACTAAAGAAAACAAATGGCTATGGCATCCTTTGAAATCATTTGTTAATCTACATATTTTATTCATTGCTATACAAATGTGTTCCTTGAGGAATAAGATATGTATGATATTCAATTTACAATATTGATACATTTGCGTAATTCCTGACTCTGGAGCGACAAATATCTTGAAGTACGACGCAAAATATGTTAGGAAAGGCGGACATGAATATTCCATTTTCCTAGTTCTGGAACATATTACCTTACATGCAAACCATTTCTCACACAATGTACTAATTAAATATCAATAGAATGTAAAATTACACCGAAAAAACATGAAAGCTTCTGTTTTGGGTATGTTATTATGTCTATTAACTACACAACCGTAATCCCCCCCCCCCCCCTCCACTAGAAAAAAATGCTGTATAACTGAGTTCATTGTTACTATGAGATTCAGGGGCCTTTGTAACACGGTTTTTTCGCAATAATTTTTTACCTATGAATTTCTTAAATATAACGCTTATTCAGAATGCACATTATATCTACACATAAATTTTTGACTATATTCTGCATTACGTAGGTTGAATAAATTTGGTACTTATAATGTAAAAGTGACGTTTTTTGAAGACGGGCCAACTTACTCAGAGAAAAGGTTTCGAACGCACTCGTTAACTAACTTATGACGGCATTTCTTCCCTCTTTCTCGGTCGATGATTGGCTATACGTAACGAAGGCTATACCTCTGCCAACAATGACACAAAAGTTTAAATACAAGCAAAGCAGTACACCTTTATGAACTCTGAAACCTCTCCATTGATAATTGTCCATAATGAAGAAACCCAACCAAAATATGTTAATAAGTACAAAAAAACTTCGATTATTAGTCTAACTCCCAAAATGAGTTTCCTAAGAAATTACAGTCTACTTTATAGGTCACAATCAGATTGACAAGGTGTAGGGAATAGTTGGTAATTTTCAAAAACGTAGTAGACAAGCTTGATTTGATAACTGCTATATCCAATGTCAAGCTATTTTTATTTATTGTGTATCTACCTACCTATTTACTGTAAAAAAAAAAATAACCGGTACCGTATTTTGGCTCTAAACCTTCACCAATAATTATCGTCAGAATGATGACTTTCATGATGCTCCACCCACTTTGGCTATCATCGGGCGTTGTTGGATCAGAAAATTTGAATTCTGGCTATAAAAAACTCATTTCTGGAGTAATTGTAAGAAGTGCTAAATGATCCTCAAGGATCCCAGCAGTTGGCCTAAACATTTTAATTCATGTAAACTATTGTTACGGCACTACAGCTACAGTAGTATTACTATGCTAGCACAGATACCCCACCCACATTTATGTATCGTTCCGCAATTCATAAAGTCTTTGTCATGTTTTTCACTGTGCAATAAGCCATGGCCTCCTCATAAATTAAGTTTAACATTAGATGATAGGTTATTTCATTAAGCTGACAAATTATGGCAACTGGGTATGTTAATGCCCGATGTTGAAGCTATAAGATAAAGTATGTGTATCATTCCTTCATTGCATTATCATCTTTATTACTATTTGTTTTGCTACATGTAGTAATTATTTTAAAGGATAAATGAATTATGTTCAATTTACTTCTAATAAATTCCCATTAGATTTACAAATAAAACTCCTTAAACTATTGACCTGTATAAAGTTGCAAGTCTTAAGACAAATGCAGTTTGCAACCACGGGGGCAATTCCAAATCCTGTTAGCCATTCTTGACTGTTATGGGTTTCAGAGCCGATGGAACAAGGTGAATGGGTGTCTGGTGGATGGGCGGGGCACAAATTTTGTCAAAAGGTGTTTACATTGCTTACGTCAATGAATGTCCTCCGACTCTTAGCTCGTTATCACTGGCCATGGCGTCGGCTAGATCATTTTTACTCTATAAAAATTAAAACTATCGGTTTAGGTTATTGATAATACTGACAAAATTTGTGTGTGGTTGTAAAATATACAAATGGTCAACTTTCAGCTACACCCGATGCTTTGATAAGGAGCAAAGTCCAAAAGAACCGTGTTACAGAGGCCCTGAATCTCATAGTAGTTTACTACTACATATTCAATATATGTAGCAGAAGACACAAGCTTTTAACTGAAATATTCTAAAAAATAAAAAATTTTTTATTCCTTCATATTTCTGTTGAACATCAATACACGAGAGGTGTTGGATCCTAGTATTCCGGTCGACATGAGTTCCTGCTATCATTAAACTTTTCATTATGACACTGTATGTGTTGCTTGAGGGATACTATTAAAATGTTCCTATTAAATGTAGAGTATATTTGTGAATTTCAGGAAAATTTTCATTTCGGGTTCTTTTTTTATCTTCATAAACTTGTATGTGAATCATTTAATCAAAAGAGCCTAAAGTGGCGGTTAATTTCATTATTAGAGGTTTGCAGAAGTATAATGGAAAAATTTTAAACCAATTAATTTAAAAATATAACTATCTTTCAAAACAATAATAGTAAGCGTTGATTCCCTTTTTACGAGATCTCGCTTCCTCTTATATTACTAAATTTTTCATTATTGCTGTTTCAAAAAATATTTATTATTTCCATTCTATTTATTAATAATATTTTATGAAATCAGCAGTTCTCAGGAACTTTAAAAAAGAAAATGGATATATTCGCATGTTGGGCCCAGGAAGAACATTAGTGATAAGCACTAAAGAAATTGCACAAACCTACCTTAATTTAGCATAGTGTGTCTGATCGATATTTATTGAAAACTTAGTCTTGTTTGTTCATTTTGAAGGCCTCTACGAGGATGTTTGTCATCAACAAATATAGTTGAGTAAATTTTCATTGTTTTACGAGGCATTCCTCTCAACTGTTGCTCACTTAATTAAAGTAACACCCTCTTCATTAAAAGTTGCCTATTTTACAGTATTTCGGTGGAAATAGAAATTGATCATTAATTAGAAACAATTATATTTCATATCATATAGGAATAATTGAAACTCTTGTTCATAATTAATCGATAATTTTCGATAAATTTGCCAAACTAAATCTTTTTCTTCTTATTGTTCTTTTTTGATAGACTAAAATCTCATCGCCAGCAATTTCTCCTCAGTCGAACAGCTTTTCAATTCGTTAATTATTATTTTTATTATTATTATTATTATTATTATTATTATTATTATAATTACTTACTTACTTACTTACTTACTAAGCTACAACCCTAGTTGGAAAAGAAGGATGCTATAAGCCAAAAGGGCTCCAACAGAGAAAATAGCCTAGTGAGGAAATGAAAAAAGGAATTAAACCACATGTGAAGTTTAAAACAGATAGCAATAAAATAAATATTTCATATATAAACTATATAAACTTCAAAAGCAACAAGAGGAAGAGAAACAAGATAGAATAGTGTGTTCGAGTGTACCCCCACAGGCTATGGCACTACACGAGACTAAGAGAACAATGGTTTAATTTTGGAGTGTCCTTTTCCTAGAACAGCTGCTTGCCATAGCTAAAGAGTCTCATCTACTCTTACCTAGAGGAAAGTAGCCACCGGACAATTACAGTGTGGTGGTTAACCCAATGAACGAAGAATTGAATTGGTAATATCAGTGTTGTCAGTGTATGAGGAATGAGGAATATGTGAAAGAATAGGCCAGACTATCCTGTGGTATGTGTCGGTAAAGATGAAATGAGACGTAACCAGAGAGAGTGATCCAATATAGTACTGGCTTGGCTAATCAACAGGAACCAATAACTCTCTAGTGGTAGTATCTCAACGGGTGGCTGGTACCCTAAGCAACGTACTAACTACATGAAGTGAAATTTTATCATAATGGATAATATTTTACAATAATAAAATGTACAGATTTATGAAAGATGTATTTAATATGAGAGAGTGAATAGAGTAAATAGATTAAAATAAATTAAAATAAAATTAAGAGGCCACGCTGCAGATGAACATGGCATAACAATTGGTTAAATGATAGGGGAAGGAGATTTCCCTAGTATTCAAACTCACCCGAACTTTACATAAAATGTCTTCAGGAATATTCTATATCTACAGCTTAGAAAAAAGATTATCATTATACTACAGAAGACTTGAAAACACCGGCTAATAAATTTACTCTTAGTAATATATAAAATATTCATAAAGATCATATTAGGCCAGATAAAAGGAAAGACAGCTACACTTTAATTAACCATGAGAACAGGCCAGATTTAGAAGTGAGCATTCCACGACTGACTAAATCCCTGTAATGAACCAGCTAATGGAAAAAAATAACAGAGTATGACAGACAATTATGTATGTCATGTTTAGACATTGAGAAATGTTCTTATTTTGTCAAAACTTTCAGTATTATTGAAAGCCCTTCTAAACAGGGAATTGATGATCATTATGTTATATTATTGAGGAATATTTATACATGAAAAAACTAAAAAAAAATCTAAACCTTAATTATTTCCAGCATGTGTAGAAGATCATTCTAAGAATCTATTTCGGAGAATGTAATAATTACCGATAATCTGGAATATCTTAACAATTTATTATTTGTAGATGACAATGCTATTTAGTGAGCCACGGGATGAATTGCTAAATATATTAGAAGACTTGATTTAGGAAAAGGAAAAATCTATGACTATAAAGGAACATGAGTAAAACTGAGATAATTTTTAAATAAAATGCAAATAAAACAAAATATTATTGTTTTGAGCTGATCCGATCTTCATCAACACCTGCTCCAACGTCTATTGACACAAAGAGCCTTACTTAGATCTCGCCAGTCATTTCTATTATGCATTTAAACCAATACTTCTACATTCATCATCTCTTAATTCAAGCTTCATAGTCATCAACAATATATACCTGGGTCCTTCAACTCTTCTTGTGGCTTCAGATGCCAATTAAATGTTTGGTGAACCATTATCTCTTGGGGAGTGCGAAGAACATGATAAAAACGCTCTCCATCTACCCTTCATCATGATCCCATCCACATAGTTTCATTTTCTAATCATGTCCTACCATTTAACTCCCAATATTCTTCTGTGGGCTTTATACTCAAATCAACTAGATATGTTTGTCGACATGAAACCAAAATTATAATATTAATAAACATGGAAAGGAAAGCTTTTGTTAAACAAAATGAGATTATGAAATGTAAAATATCACTTTTCCGTGAATGAAGTATTTAGTTTAAAAAAAAAGAAATGGACATAGGCAGAACATATAATGAGAATGACAGATAATACATTCAAAAGAAGAATAACAGAATGGGTCCATAAAGATCGTAAAGGATACAGGGGAAGGAGAAGAAGACGAGGCATTGACGAGCTGAGGAGATCTGTTGATACTGTAGAGACTGGCATAGAAAGACCACAATCATATGCTTTTCTAACATCTCGAGAAAATGTTCCGGTTATACAGATATATATATATATATATATATATACATATATACTATATATATATATATATATATAGCCAGAAAATTAAAAACTCATTTAACAAGTTGATAATGATTTTTAGTAACCATACTATTACACCAAGCAAATTTTACTAGTATATATTCCTCTAAAGACCAGAGGTTGTGATAAGTATTCAATAGGTATCTTGAAAATTATTTCTTTTTAGTGGTTTAGATAGCTCTTTTCTCTATTCACCTTATCCTATTTACAGCTACTTGCCCAGTGAAGTCTTTAAAAGCCAATATTGGACTGTGCTCGAATTTCAATCCAAATATTGGACATCTGGTTATTGAAAGTGGATAACCATGAAGACTGTTGTTTTCTAATCTTCATTACTTTGTCCTTGAAGGCCAGTTTTATCCCCCCCCCCTCTCTCCTCTCTCTCCTCTCTCTCGTCTCTCTCTCTCTCTCTCTCTCCTCATTGCATTGCACTAAAAGTCTAAGATCGAAATACCTTAAAAAGTGGTCCAATGATTCTATTTTTGATATCTCTTTATTTTTTAAAGAAAAATTAGAAGGATATTTTTTTTTTTCAATAGATTGCAAGTCGTACAATTTTCAACATAATATGTGACTAAATTACTCTACTACAATAAATCTTCTAGTTATATTCTTGCGTATAATTCCTCCACCTATTAATGAACTACTACATGTAAAAAAATCTTGAAATGATAAAGTATCACTATCGCTCATGCGATTCAAAAGAATATTCATAACAAATATAATGAAATATCTCAAAATTTCACATATGAAATACATAACTATCTTATCATATGTTAGGGGCATTTCCCTTTAACTAGAATTTAACTGATCATGAAAAAGTATATCAAAAACAAGAAAATTATTATTTAGGTATTTTTTATTTTTCATTTTAGAATCATCTTGTAGGTTGCATTAACGAAAGTAACTTAATATAATAATATCAACCTTAGTTCCTGAGAAGGAAACAGATCTTGTCCTTCTTAGATGATATAAGAAATATCAAAGGTGTCTATTGATTTTATACATAATAGGACATTATGACTTTGGTTTGACCTTTCCCGTTCCCTCTTCGTCTACTGTATCAAATGAAGTTTATACCCACATTATATTGGATGTGATGAATATCTGATCATAAAAAAACTAACAACTTTGATGGCAGTGGGCATCTCGACTTTAGGTCTACATTGAAATAAGTTGTTTGATATATATATACTATATATATATAAATATATTTATATATATATATTATATATATGAATATATATACATATATATATATATATATATATTATATATATATATATATATATATATATGAATATGTATATATACGAATATATAATATATATATATATAATATATATATACTAATATATATATATATAATAAATATATATATATATATATATATATATATAAATAAATGAATATATATATATAAATATATATATATATATATATATATGCGTGCTTATGTATGGGCACTATATTTGATTTGCCAAAATAAAGCTGCTTGAAAACGACTACTAGGAAGAAATCTAACCGCTAGCTGGGGTGGATTTGGAAATTCCAGACATCTGACCATATAAAACCTTTTTCCCATTTTATAAATCAGATAATTATATTCCCAAGAATATGTCGTGATTCAAGAGATTTTTTTTTCAGGAAAGTTAGGTAGAAGGTCATTAACATTGACAAAGAGCAAGAAAACTAGGTAGAACACTACTTCACCTCATAAATATTCTAGAATGGTTAGGATTTTACATCTTATCGTCTTGATTTGATGATTGTAGTATTGATGAAGGCGGGTTAAAAGTCTGTAAGGAAATCATTCTTACGCTTTATTTTTTTTCCGGTAGTTATATGACCCAGTGTTATCGAATTGAATTCAAATCTTTGAGTAATAGTGTATACTCATTTCTACTTTATATCTAAAAATATCGAGAATAGCATCTATTATATTTATTCTTTAAAATGTGCAGACATCACTATTTTTTTTTAATTTTTTTTAGCTGAGGTAAATAGTTTATTTTGAGCTGAGTTTGTATTTTTACTTGCTTATTTTTCTATACTATCCCCATATGTGTATAATCTCAGGAACAGTTTTTTTTTTTATATCAAAAGCAGTTTTTTTGCAATTTAAAAATATGAAAGTCATGTGTGTTAGTGACAAAATCTCTCACATAAATAGGAGAAATTGTAAAAACCTTCGGGAATGAGGTCTTTTGTTATTCAAAGACAGTTTACAGATGAGGAAGGAGAGGCAAAGAAAGAAAAGAAAGATGCAAAGGGAAAAAATTACATGAACATTGCAAAACTAAGTAATAAAACTCGCTTTTATATCGATAAGAATATACCATTATCTAACAAAAGGTGGAACGTGATAAGACATTATAAAGCATGTAATTATAAAAGAGATAAAGAAACACAAGAGAATGAAAGGAAAACAATCATTGGAAAGCTGAGAAAAGGTTGGTGTAATGTAAGAATCACGGAATAAAAAAAGAGACAAATCTAAAGATGGGGATTGTCGTTTCAATTGTACAATATTGTATAGATTTGCTTCATTAGGAGAGAGGTGAGTTAAAGCTTAATTGTGCCAAAAGAATATAACTAGGTATAATTGTTGGAAGTTTCTATGTAAAATGGCCAAAAAAAAAAGGACAAAAAAAAAGAGGATTAAACGTCGCAAAAATAATGATGACACAGGTAGATACCACTGCAAATTCAATCATTGGTATGATTTGGAGAGCTTGGCTAAGTCGAAACGTATTGTGCCATTATGTGTAGTTTATAAAGTGTCATATAGAACATTCACTTGTCTTATGTGGTCTAAAAGAAAATAATATAGATCATGAACTGAAAAAACAAAAGATCGTGGTGTAATGTGGAGAGTATTATATAATATTTACTGTTGAGTGTAATAAAATATTTACTTCTGAT
>NC_090747.1:42300692-42310692 GCF_036898095.1 Palaemon carinicauda | reverse complement strand
GGTAGCAGCAGTAGGGGATTCAGCATTATGAGGCTTCATCTATGGTGGATAATGTGGGAGGGTGGGCTGTGGCACCCTAGCAGTACCAGCCGTACTCGGTTGAGTCCATGTTTAGGCTGGAGGAACGTAGAGAGTAGAGGTTCCTTTTTTTGTTTTGTTTCATTTGTTGATGTCGGCTACCCCCCAAAAATTAGGGGAGGTGCCTTGGTATATGTATTATTATTATTATTATTATTATTATTATTTATTGTTGCTGTTGTTGTTACTGTTATTTTGTTGTAGATGTTGTTGTTATCATTATTTTTATTATTATTATCATTATTATTATTATCTATTGTTGGTGTTGTTAGTGCAGTTATTTTCTTGTAGATGTTGTTGTTATCATTATTTTTATAATTACTATTAGCATTATTATCATTATTATAATTTTTATCATTGGTGTTGTTGGTGTTGTTGCTGCTGCTGTTGTTGTTGTTGTTGTTGTTGTAGATGTTGTTGCTATTATTATTATTATTATTATTATTATTATTATTTCTGTTGTTGTCGTTGTTGTTGTTGATGTTGTTTTTATTATTACTATTGTTATAATTATCATTATTATTATTATTATTATTATCTTTATTATTGTTGTTGTTATTTGTGTTATTATTATTATTATTATTATTATTATCATTGTGGGTAAGAGTAAGGTTATGAGATGTAAGAGAAGGGAAGGTGGTGCAAGGTTGAATGTCATGTTGAATGTAGAGTTACTTGAGGATGTGGATCAGTTTAAGTACTTGGGGTCTGTGGTTGCAGCAAATGGTGGAGTGAGAGCAGATGTACGTCAGAGAGTGAATGAAGGTTGCAAAGTGTTGGGGACCCTTAAGTGAGTAGTAAAAAATTAGAGGGTTGGGCATGAATGTAAAAATAGTTCTATACGAGAAAGTGATTGTACCAACTGTGATGTATGAATCGGAGTTTTGGGGAGTGATAGTGACGGAGAGACAGAAATTGAATGTGTTTGAGATGAAGTTTCTAAGGAGTATGGCTGGTGTATCTCGAGTAGATAAGGTTAGGAACGAAGTGGTGAGGGTGAGAACTGTTGTAAGAAATAAGTTAGCAGCCAGAGTGGATATGAATGTGTTGAGGTGGTTTGGCCATGTTGAGAGAATGGAAAATGGCTGTCTGCTAAAGAAGGTGATGAATGCAAGAGTTGATGGGAGAAGTACAAGAGGAAGGCCAAGGTTTGGGTGGATGGATAGAGTGAATTAAGCTCTGGGTGATAGGAGGATAGATGTGAGAGAGACAAGAGAGCGTGCTAGAAATAAGAATGAATGGTGAGCAATTGTGACGCAGTTCCGGTAGGCTCTGCTGCTTCCTCCGGTGCCTTAGTTGACCGCGGAGGTAGCAGTAGTAAGGGATTCAGCGTTATGAAGCTTCATCTGTGGTGGACAACAGGGGAGGGTGGGCTGTGGCACCCTAGCAGTACCAGCCGAACTCGGTTGAGTTCCTTGTCAGGCTGGGAAGAACGTAGAGAGTAGAGTTCCCCCCCCCCTTTTTTTTTTTGGTTTCTTTTGTTTGATGTCGGCTACCCCCCAAAACTAGGGGAAGCGCCTTGGTATATGTATGCATGTATGTATGTATGTTTGTATGTATGTATTATTATTATTATTATTATTATTATTATTATTATTATTATTATTAGCTAAGCTACAACCATAGTTGGGAAAAAAGAAAAAAAAAAACATGATTTTACAAGTCCCACGTGTCCAACAAAGAAAATAGAATAATGATAATAGGAACTAAGAAAATAGATAAACTACACTATATAAGTAATTAATAAGAAAATACAAAATTACAATGGATTTATATAAAAAAATTCTTGATTTTTAAACTGAATTTTAGTCTTAGAAAAGTATCAAGAGGAGGAATGAGATATAATGGAACTAGAAGTTTGATATTTTTGAAAATACGTCCCATTATCAAAAGCAGTATTTGGCCTACGTCGAAATGTCCACATATGCTTATGATAAAAAGAATAATTTTCTGTTAGATCAATCTCTGCCCTCAGTTGACTGTGACAACTCCCCAGAGACTAAATGAAAACACATGATCAGCTCTTGAGTCCCCTCTTATAACAAAGCCTGGACAAGGGAGGGCCAGATATTGTCTGTTGATGACTCAACAAGTAGATCAATAGGCTATTCTAAACATTAGCTCACATGGATGGTGAGGTAGCAGACACTAAAAGGAATTATCTTGTTGAGCGGAACTCGAACTCCAGTCAGGCAGATCGTAGGGCAAGAAATTTTCCAATAGGTCACCACGGCCTCATTATAATGAAGGAGTTGTGTGTACTTTTATTGTTCTGGGTTTAGAATGTCGTTGATGCTTAATTACACTGGTTTACAAAAAAAAAAAAAAAAAAAAAAAAAAAAAAAATTGGTCTGAGGCAAGAATGAGGATAGGTGTTTTTGCTGATTTGGGTGTGCTGAATTCAAATTTATAGATAGTTTTGCTCTATCACCTCTAGTTTTCTGGGTTTTAAATATTCTCATTTTAGCATAAACAGAGAATATATGTGCACATTTCAAGAGTTGCAGCAGCTTATAACAGATAAAACAGGATAGATAAAGAACACTGATTGAAACAATATACTTGGATGACACAATTACACAATTCATAGTACCACAGACAGTCAAAAGTGTGTTTTCTTAGATCTGATCTATTTTGCTTCCAGGATGTCACGCAAGAGTATCCAGCAGAAGTCTCCCATCATGCCGGGGTTCCATTTGCCTTGATAGTTCCTCTCCATCTTCGTAATGTCTTGGTGGAATCTTTCTACATGCTCATCACTCACTGCTCCAGGGTTTGGCGGGAAGAAATTGAGGTGGGAATGGAGAAAATTAATCTTGAGTTACATTAGGCACCCCATATCCTCGTAAGACTTTAGAGACTTTTCAATACAGGCTTGGTAATCTGGTATGCGTGCGTTACCAAGGAAGCCACTACAGACTAACTTGAATGCTTCTCATGCTCTCAGTTCCTTTAAGTTAAGAAGCTCCTCAAAATCAGAGTCCTCCAGCACTTCTTGGATATGAGCTCTTTAAGCTTAGCAGCACTAACACCTGGGAACACAGTAGACAAGTGTTGGAAGGCAGCACCATTTTTGTCCAACGCCCTCACGAAATTCTTCATCAAACCAAGCTTGATGTGAAGAGGAGGAAGAAGCACCTTATTCATGTCCACCAGAGGATTCCCTTTGACGCTGTGTTCGCCAGGAACAAAAGTGCTTCTAGATCCCCAGTCTTTCTGCTTGTAATGTTGGGATACAGCTCGACTATCCCAGAGACAGAGAAAACAACAGTACTTTGTGAAGCCCGCTTGCATACCCATAAGAAGACCAATGACCTTGAGGTCCCCGCACAATCTCCATTGGTACTCGCTGTACTTAGTAGCTTCTAAAAGAAGCTCCATATTGTCATTGGACTCCTTTAGATGGACAGAGTGTGCAATGGGAATGCTGGAATATTTCTTCCCGTTGTGGAGAAACACAGCCTTGAGACTTCGCTTGGAAGAGTCTATGAAAAGACGCCAGTCTGAAGGATCATGTGGCAAACCAAGGGACATGAACAAGCCAGGTATGTTTGTGCAGTAGCACAACTTGTTTTCCATGTCGAAAAAGGAAGCAGGGTCATTGTTCTGATCCCTGAAACTGGTGATCCTTACATCTTCCTGGACTAGGTTCCACTGTTTAAGCCGAGAAGCCAAGAGCTCTGACTGCTGTTTTGACAGATACAAATTACGGAAGATCATTCAGGTCTTCTTGCATGATCCAGTCTGGCTCGTTGCCACTTGTTCCTGAATATGTAGACTCAATATTTTCCAAAGATATTGACTCGGCAGAATCCTCCCTTGAAGGCATTTCTTCATCTGATGAGGAAAGAAGATCCTTATTTACTGGATGTGTGGGTACAGGAAGATCATCTGAATGGGGAACGGGTCTCATAGCAGATGGAAGGTTGGGATGTCTGATCTTTTTCCTGGAAGATGCATTGAAATCAGTTATATTAGTTAAACAAAAATAACAATCATTTGCGTTGCTTCGTGGGTCTCTCCAAACCATCGGGATGGCAAAGTTGAAAGCCGCTTTCTTGCCATTAAACCATGCAGTTAGTCCATGGTAGCAGGGTTTACAACAGATATGTGGAGCCCAAGACTTGTCCTGATCACCAATTTTACAGTCAAAATAGTGAAAGTAGGCGGTTTTGAGGAGGGAAGTGATGGTTCGATGCTGTGCAACTCTTGTGAAGTCCCCACACACGTAGCAGAAAGAATAGGCCTTGTTGAAGCTTCCTCGATGTTTTGACGTGCTTGAAGCCATTGGAGAATCTGAAAATATAACAAAGTAAAACTAAATCATATGCAAGGCAATAAAATGTGCATTGGAAAATGTAATACTAATATTTAGCTACCAAAAAGATGTGTAACACGATAGTTGAGGGACACAAACCTCCAGCGCCACCTGCGAGACAACCTCTCCCAATGACTGCCAGAGCACTACTGAGTGTGGATTGACACCTGCTGCCCTAACTGCCAGAATCCGTCTTGATATATAATTATATATATATATATATATATATATATATATATATATATATATATATATATATATATATATATATATATATATATATATATATAATGTAATGCAATCACTTACATTTAGAGCATAATAACTAAAAAATAAGCCATAAGTCTCACAATATTAGAATTAACCCTGAATGCATATACGCCTTTATGTACCTTATATGCACAAAATGCACACTATGAATACCTAAAAAAAAAAACCCGAGGTGATGAGTAAACACGGATTTCAAATTTGAATTCAGCACTCCCAAATTAGGTAAAAGCGGGTATTTTTGTGCTTGCCTCAATTTTTTTTTTTTAAACCAGTGTTATTATTATTATTATTATTATTATTATTATTATTATTATTATTATTATTATTATTATTATTATTATTATTATTATTATTATTATTAGCTAAGTTATAACCCTAATTGGAAAAGCAGGATACTATAAGCCAAATGGCTCCAACAGGTAAGAATAGGGAAATAAATAAACTATATTAAAAACAATAAAAAATCATAAGTAAATATTTCAAGTCCAGTAACAAAATGGAAACCCGATATCTTCAGAACATTAACAATATTTCATAAAAAAAATATAAAAGGAGACTTATGTTAGCCTGTTCAACATAAAAACATTTGCAGCAATTTTGAACTTTTGAAGTTCTACCGATTCAACTACCGGATTAGGAAGATCATTCCACAACTTGGTTACAGCTGGAATGAAGCTTCTAGAGTACTGTGTAGTATTTGACTTCATGATGGAGAAGGCCTGACTATTAGAATTAACTACATACCTAGAATCATAAACAGGATGGAACTATCCGGAAAGATCTGAATGTAAAGGATGGTTCAAATCCTGAAAAAATTTATGCAATCTAAAAGATCTTCAAATCTTATACCATGATATTTTTTATATCAAGAATGATTAAGTCTTTGAAGACAAACCTTTACAATCTGTTTACGCTAAAAAGAAAAGGCTGAAATTACATTCGTTTTAATCACATGTCGATATGTAGGCTACTATTAAGTAAATGTTTATGTTCCACATCCTATAACAAAGAAAATAAAGAATATCTTGTTTTATGTGTATCAAGTGTTATCTGTCAAGTAAATCACAACAAAAAATACATATACATATGGAGAATAAAATTAAAATTCTGGAAAATATTAGAAATTTAAACCTTTTACCATCTTCACTAAGAAAAATTTTAATTCTAATCTTGTTAATTATATATCTATATCAACAATACTACAAAATTTTTATTTTCCAAGTCCAATAAAAAAGCGAAAAAAAACATCATATATAGTTACTTGTTAATCAAAGGTACCAAAAATATAGCGTGGATGAAAAAAATAGAAAAACGAAAAGATGTGATAAGTTATAAACAAATATGAAAAATAAAAAAAATATGAAAAATCATCACCATGATGAACGAAGTCACGCAAATATGAATTTTAATCTCCTTAGAGTTTTTCCTTTCGTTACGGTTCGTTTAAGGTATGATGAGCGGAGAGAAGGTTGTGACTCAAAGGCCGGATGAAAGCAACTGAGTAACTTTATTACAGAACACTCTCCTTTATACACAAAAACCCAATGCAACAGGAAATTTTCTGTTCAACCGACACCGCACCGGTTAACAGTTAACGATGAGAAAAACAGAGGTTATTTCTGGTTTAATGCAACAGGAAATTTCCTGTTCAACCGACACCGCACCGGTTAACAGTTAACGGTGAGAAAAACATACATGTTATTTCAGGTCCTTGTTTGTGCGTGGGGAGAGCGAAGATACAAGCATAGTATATACACGAAATGGAATGTTGTTAATACGTAGGATCGTGTGCCACACGGTTGGTACAAAGGCTTCGACCTCTTGTTTTACAACTCAGCCCAGTCAACACTGCACCAGCACTCTCTCATAAAGGTCGCCCCGAGAGGGATACGTTCCATATATCATTAAAATAAGAAAATCAACACAGAGTCATATGATGGCCATCTGCTATAGATAAAGAGTCATGTGTTCCACCAAATATATCACCCATGTTTTTCTCTCCTAAACCGTTGTTATCGAATAACTGTGTTGCAAAACTTGTTGATATATGAACGTCTTTCCCACCAGCTGTATAGCTTCTGTAAAGGTCATAAGAGGCCTTGTGGCAACGCCATCTGTGGTCACAGAAACACACATACCAGCAACTAATTGCTTGACAACCATTATTACTTCAGCGAGAGATCTAGATGGAGGAAAGCTCTTCGCCTGGTTGAAATGATTGTTACTGCCGTAGATTTGTCTCTGTTGGATTACAACGTGGCTGGATATTCGCTCCCACACTGGGGGTCGTTGGCGTGATGATTTTACTTGTACATATATATATATATATATATATATATATATATATATATATATATATATATATATATATATATATATACATATATATATATATATATATATATATATATATATATATATAAATGTGTGTATGCAGCATATATTCATATACAAATATATATGCTATATTTATATATATATATATATATATATATATATATATATATATATATATATATATATATATATATATATATATATATATATATATTATATATATATACATATATATATATATATATATATATATATATATATATATATATATATATATCATAGCATACACAGGTTAATATCTCTTATATGATAAACATCCAGAAAACAACGAAGTTCGTTCCAAATAGAATGCTACATATGATGCAGTTCTTGAACTGACTGTACCGCAAATGAGTTCTCTATGTTGAGGTTAGAAGCATCTTTTAAGTCACGGATCTCTCAGGACCAGGGAGGGCATTCGTGATTTAAAAGATATAAATCTTGTGTAAGCTAGACATAGTGCTACAGAAGAATATACATATGTCAGATGTATTCACAAAGAACATCCTCTACTTTAGTTTGCTCTTGTATCTATGTTCTTTTTCTGCCTGATAGTGTCATTCTCATCATTATTCTTTTCATAGCTCTTTGAGTTCTAACTAGCTTATGTCCTAAGACTAAAGTAAAGGATATTCTAACAACATATAAGAAAAAGGAATATATCATGCGTAGAACAAATAATGAGAGTGACAGATAGTAGATGAACATTAAGAATAACAGAATGGGTCCTTAGAGATTGCAAAAGAAGCAGGAGATAGAAAAAAAGAGAATGGATTGATGACTTAAGAAAATGTGCTGGTAAAAACTGGCATAAAAAGACCATAAACAAGTAGAGGATATTTTATTAGCATGTAAGAAAAAGAAATGGACATGGGTAGGACACATAATGAGAATGGCAGATGGTAGATGAACATTAAGAATAACGGAATGGGTCTTTAGAGATTGCTAAAGAAGCAGGGGATAGAAAAGAAGAGAATGGATTGTCGAACTAAGAAAATGTGATGGTAAAATCTGGCACAAAAAGACCATAAACAAGTAGAGGATATTCTATTAGCATGTAAGAAAAAGAAATGTACATGGGTAGGACACATAATGAGAATGGCAGATGATAGATGAACATTAAGAATAACGGAGTGGGTCCTTAGAGATTGCAAAAGAAGTAGGAGGAAGAAGAGAAGACAATGGATTGACAGACTAAGAAAATGTGCTTGTACAAATTAGCATAGAAAGACTATAGACAGACGTGTGTGGAAGGACATATCTAGAAATAACAGAATTAATCTCTAGAGATTGCAAAAGAAGCAGGGGAAGGATGAGAAGACAATGGATTGAAGAACTAAGGTAATTTGCTGGTACAAACTGGCATACAAAGACCATAAACAGACGCATGTGGAATAAAATATCTCAGGTCTTTGTTATGCAGGGGACTAGAAACGGCTCATGATGATGATGATGTATTTTTAAAAGAGAAAATCCAAGAACAGTTAGTTTCTCCAGTATGCATGAAACATACTGTTAAATGTCTATGAATATTTCTGGGAGAAGGTCACATCTCCTCATCTTTGCAGAGAAGAAGAAAGCGTTTTAGTATAAAAAATGGTAATAACATGGAATGGAAGAAAGATGAATTTTCGTTTTGAATATAAGGCGTGTTTTATGAGTGGCAGCCCATTATGCTTTCGCTGGCCTGGCAGAGCGGGGAAAAGAAAAACAACAGCGTGAGTGTCGGCTGTGCCACTAACGTAAACGGAATGCCTAAGTGGCTGCCTTTTGTCAGATGTGGCCACGACAACAGTGTTAGTATGCATGGATGTTTTTCATTTCCTCGAGAAGCCTCGTGTTCATTCAGAGCTTCTGTAGAACATGATTTTTATATCTGGCGTACCCCAGGACCCCCAAAGGGGAGGTAGCAAGAAGAGCTTCTGTACGACTCGATTTTTATACCTTGCCCGTTTTCCAAGGGGAGGAAGTAGCAAGAAAGAGTTTCTGTAGAACTTCTTTTTTATATCTGGCGTTCCCCAGGACCCCCAAGGGGAGAAGGTGGCAAGGAAAAAAAAAGTGTACCAAGTCTTGGTCTATCCAGACTAATGAAGACTTGTAATTAATTTACCGCGGAACAATTAATTTTTCTAAGGATATTATGCCTACGTAGAATTTTTTTTTCTACGTCCTGGAGTTTTATTTGATTTTTCTTTTCCTTTTCACTTCTTTTTTACTCTTAGATTGGATTATCGTATAATTGTTCTAAATATTCATAAGGATTCCTAATGAATATACACAGTAACAAACCGGCCTCCTTTCGTAAGCTGTTGAAACTTTACTTAGAGTTTTGTAAATCAGCTGGGGAAATCATTTCGAAATTTAACATATTTGTCTGACCAAATATAACAATATATCAACAGTTAGCTTATGAGAATAAATTATCACTTTATTTTCTTTTCCGGGTTTTCCCATCAATGGGATAAAAACATTACTCATATGTTTTCCTCTTTAATAGAAAGTTTATACCATTCAGTAGAAGATTACACTTAAGTATATCATCACAGTTGACTATGAATACATATTTCTTCCTTAACTTCAATGACTGTGATCAGGCCTTTAAGATATAATTAGATTACTTGCCTCTTCTCTGCGTCATTAGGCCAACATAATATTGTTATTTTAATATTATCATTATTATTTTCTCTGCCTTATCCCTGTTTATGTGTTTGTGTGTGTGTTTCTTAGTGAACACCTTCTTGGACACAATTTTAATCGTAGATCAATGAAACTTGCAGGGATTAATTGTTATGTAAAAATCTGGAAAGGATTAATATTTGGAAGATTAAGGTCAAAGTTCAAGGTAACTGCCAAGCAAAATGGCCATATCTGGTAATCAGTCATAAGTTTGAACATCGTTGTAACAGAGACTTCTAACTTGGTTCATATTTGAGTGTATAAGAATATACGCCAGTGTAT
>NC_090747.1:42280692-42295692 GCF_036898095.1 Palaemon carinicauda | reverse complement strand
GTAGCGTAGCTACTGGTGGTGCTATTTCTCAACACGATGATAATGGTAAAGAGTGAATCATTTATTTTGCTTCCGGGGCACTAAAGGGGGCAGAGAAGAATTATAGTACATTCGATCGGGAAGCATTGGTTATTTTTTGGTTTCTAAAGAGGCCCCAGTTCTTTATATCTAGTCAGTTGATTGAGTTGCAAAGATCTCCTTGCCCCTTCCGTGATTTATTTTACGAAGGAGACTTGGATTTTAGACAATTGAGATCAATGGGAAGATTGTTAGAGTTTGACAAAAAGGGATTTGTCTACATAGAAGGTGAAGCTAACAAAGTAGCTGATGCCCTCTCTAAAGGTCCAGTATCAACTAGGCACAAAAGATGCATGAAGTGGAAACCCACAATAATGAGGGAACCCATCAAAATACAAAACGGGATTCGAATTCACGCGAAAAGCAGTCAGGAAATGAGAGAGAGAGAGAGAGAGAGAGAGAGAGAGAGAGAGAGAGAGAGAGAGAGAGAGAGAGATGGTTACTGGATATGTTGACGAGAGAGAGAGAGAGAGAGAGAGAGAGAGAGAGAGAGAGAGAGAGAGAGAGAGAGATGGTTACTGGATATGTTGACGAGAGAGAGATGGTTACTGGATATGTTGACGAGAGAGAGAGAGAGAGAGAGAGAGAGAGAGAGAGAGAGAGAGAGAGAGAGAGAGAGAGAGAGAAAATGTGTGCGAGTGGCAGAGGACACGATCAGGTGTGTCCGGAATGAATGCCCTTTTGTTGCAGGTGTGATTTACCTAGGAGATTGGGATGTAACGGAGGTCCGAGAGGGACAGGAAAAAAGAGGAATGGATGGAAAGAGAAAGGTCTATAGACCTTGGGAAAGAGTATGAGGAGCAATGATTAAAGTGGAGTCAGATAGCTAACAATCATATCTGAATATGCCTCGTGAAATTTTTTATTATAGAGAATATCTTATATTGCGCTCATGGGAAGAGGTGAGGGGAATTTTGTGCATGGGTAGTTCTTCCTCCCTCTTAAATTGTTGGAGCCATCCACATTGTACATGCAAGTCCGTATGCGGGGCATTTGGGGATTACTAGGACATTAAGGAGAGCATGTGGATCCTTTAATTGTTTAGGAATGAAAAAAAAAATCTGTAGAAAATTATATAAAATGTTGTCATGCTTATGGCTATTTCAAAGAACATAAAAACACTGTACTGGAAGCCAGAAATGTCCTGTGATTCCTATTAAATTTTACATGGTGTAAATGGATGTGGTAGGACAATTCCTTACTGTTATAACACAACATGAGTATATATGTGTATCTCTGGATGCATTTACTCGGTACAAGCATATTTACGAAATGTTGGAAAAATCAACAAATTCATTACCCCAGACACTGTGCTCTTTTATTACTAGGTTTGGTTGCCTGAAAATGTTGATAAGTGATAATGGCCTAGAGTTTATAAATAACGAGGATGAATCGGTCAAGGATTTGATGAAAATTTTAAACTTTTCAGTGACCGAATATAGGCTTTCGGCTCATGGCTTACTGGAATCTCATGATGGTTAAGTGGTACAAATTTCACGATGCCTATTGGCTGATAACACCGGTTGTTGGTAAGTAACGCTTCCTATTGCTGAGCTAGCTTTGAACATTGTATATAATGCTTCTCTCAAGAACACACGTTTCTTTTTAGTGTATGGACAGAATCCTGTGTTACCATATACGGTACTGATTAGGGATTGTTTCCCAGGATCCCGGAATCTCGTTGCCTTTTTGTCCGGGAAGATTCCAAGATTTTATTCTCCTTCCCGGGATATCCAGGCTTCTTTCAAAATATGTGGAAATTAAAAATCAATACATCTCATATAATTAGCAGCTATGGCCTTATAAGTGTACCTATTACCAAAGATTGTTCTAAACGATTTAGAAGTCTTGCCAGCAAAAAGTGTTCTTTTGTCTACAACAAATCGACTTCTTAATTGCCTTCATGACTTAACTAGAAAAATGTTTGCATTATCCAAATCCGAAAAAGGAGTGCGCCAGTCAGTAGACCCTGATCAAAACTGATAGTGGGAGTAACTTGTGAAAAAACAAGAATGCATCCCTAAAATAACTCAAATACGTCAGGTGATTAGCAGGAGCATAACTGAACAGCTGCATCAGCATCTATACCAAAAAGAGATAGTTTTTTCAACTATAGTACCGTTCATCATGAGACTTAGAACTCATCTAATCGATAAATGTACTAATTACACTGGTTTGCAAAAAAAAAAAAAAAAAAAAAAAATTGGTCTGAGGCAAGAATGGGGATAAGTGTATTTTGCTAATATGGGTGTGGTGAGTTCAATTTTATAAATTGTTTTGCTCTATGACCTCTAGTTTTCTGGTTTTTAAATAATCTCATTTTAGTATAAACAGAGAATATATGTGCACATTTCAAGAGTTGCAGCAGCTTATAATAGATAAAACAGGATAAATGAAGAACACTGATTGAATCAATATACTTGGATGACACAATTATACAATTCATAGTACCAGAAACAGTCAAAAAGAGACAGTGGAAGAGTCTATGAAAAGACGCCAGTCTGAAGGATTATGTGGCAAACCAAGGGACGTGAACATGCCAGGTATGTTTTTGCAGTAGCACAACTTGTTTTCCATGTCGAAAAAGGAAGCAAGGTCTTTGTTCCAATTCCTGAAACTGGTGATCCTTACATCTTCCTAGACTAGGTTCCACTGTTTAAGCCGAGAAGCCCAGATCTGTGACTGCTGTTTTGACAAATACATATCACGAGTAAGATCATTCAGGTATTCTTACGTGATCCATTGTGGCTCGTTGCCACTTGTTCCTGAATATGTAGACTCAATATTTTCCAAAGATATTGACTCGGCAGAATCCTCCCTTGAAGGCATTTCTTCATCTGATGAGGAGGGGAGATCCTTATTTACTGGATGTGTGGGTACAGGAAGATCATCTGAATGGGGAACGGGTCTCATAGCAGATGGAAGGTTGGGATATTTGATCTTTTTCCTAGAAGATGCATTGAAAACAGTTATATTACTTAAACAAAAATAACAATAATCTGCGTGGCTTGGTGGCTCTCTCCAAACCATCGGGACTGCAAAGTTGAAAGCCGCTTTCTTGCCATTAAACCATGCAGTTAGTCCATTGTAGCAGGGTTTACAACAGATGTGTGGAGCCCAAGAATTGTCCTGATCACCAATTTTACAATCAAAATAGTGAAAGTAGGTGATTCTGAGGAGGGAAGTGATGGTTCGAAGCTGTGCAACTGTCGTGAAGTCCTCGCACATGTAGCAGAAAGAATTGGCCTTGTTGAGACATTCTTGATGATTTGACGCGCTTGAAGCCATTGGAGAATCTGAAAATATAACAAAGTAAAACTAAATCATATGTAAGGCAATAAAATGTGCATTGGAAAAAGTAATACCAATATTTAGCTACCCAAAAGATGTGTAACACGATAGTTGAGGGACACCAACCTTTGCGCCACCTGCGAGACAACCTCTTCCAATGACTGCCAGAGCACAACTGAGTATGGATTGAGACTTGCTGCCCTAACTGCCAAAATCCGTCTTGATATATAATTATATATATAATGTAATGCAATCACTTACATTTAGTGCATAATAACTAAAAAATAAGCCATAATCTCACAATATTAGAATTAACCCTGAATGCATATACACCTTTATTTACCGTATATGCACAATATTAGAATTAACCCTGAATGCATATACACCTTTATGTACCGTATATGCACAAAATGCACACTATGCATATCTAAAAGAAACTAGAGGTGATGAGTAAAAACGGATTTAAAACTTGAATTCTGCACCAACAAATTAGGTAAAAACGGGTATTTTTGTGCTTGCCTCAGTTTCTTTGTAAACCAGTGTATTTGTTTTCTACGTTCATATTTCAATTCAAAATAGTTTTCACCTTGTAATAACAGCTGGAAGCAAAAGTGTTTTATATATCTAATTTTTCTATTTTATCAAAAGAATGATATATAGAAAACAAACCAAAGAAAACAATGACAAATATAACTGAATAGAAGAAGCTTTAGTATTTAACGACGGAACTAGTCGTTTGTTCAATATGGATTCAAGAAGAGGTAAGTCATGGTTATTTGACATTCCACCAATGATGGTAAAATCTTTGTTTTCAATATTTTGTATGCTCATTTTAGCATGAATCCGAATATTAGAATGTTTAGGGTTGGATATTCAGTTATATTTGTCATAGTTTTCTTTGGTTTGTTTTTTAACTCTTGTTGGCATACAGTTTCTCACTACGCTTCTGCGAGGTTGGTTTCACTACTTTGTCAGATATATATATATATATATATATATATATATATATATATATATATATATATATATATATATATATCATATATTATATATATATATATATATATATTATCATTTAAATTTTAACCGATTTTTATAGGTTCGAATGAATTTGTAAAAAATTTTAACCGTTTCTTCATTCTTTTGTATATGTTTTATTTTTAGCCCTGGACAATGTGATTAAGAATCACGAAACGTTGGGAATAAAAAAAAAGACATTTTCAACTAGTTTTTCCCTATCCATACTATGAAATTTGTGTTCATTACTGGCTGATGCTGCCTTCACCGAAGAGGTTTCTTGGACTCCTTTTAACTTGGGCATTGCTGTGAGTGGAACCAACGGAGAGCTGCTTGCGGTATGGAGTTTCGTAGCTTTTTCTATGTGTTTCTTTTCCTACTCTGCGTTAGATCAAGGGGTTTCCTTCACTTTCACGAGCTTGTTCGACATCGTTATGGAGCTGAACTTCTCTCACAGTGCAGGACTCTGGAGAGGCGTGTCAAGAAGTTGGAGAAAGCCAAACTTGATCTAGAGTTCTTCAGTACTGTCAATTGGATAACATTGTACCGAATTTTGTAAAATTTAAACTGTATAGACCAGCTTTATATCAAATGCGATTTTATCATGATGACACAAAATGTGTTTTAGAAATAGAAATAACAAATAAACAGAAATTTGTTCACAATCATAAAGATGCCGTTAGCAATATTCTTAAAACTGTTTTTAACTCTTTTACTTTAATTGACCCTATAATTTTTAAAAAACTTTTTGATATGAGTATTTCTGAGTACGTTTTTATACCGTACAAGATTGACATAATAGGAAACTTAGAAGCTTGGGTATTTTTATTCCAAATTTTAACAAAGACCGAATAACTGTTTTTAAATATTCTAACTATGTATTATTTAAAAGAGAAGAGCTAATGTTTTTTCTACCTCTAGAGTCACTATTTCAAAGGCTTAAATCTCTGCCCTTTGACATGAATCTTGGTAACCTGCAATCCAAACTATATGAAATAGCACATGCTACATTTGGGAAACTAAAAAACAGGTGGACACCCTTTTTCAAGAAAGAAGATTTTGATATATTGAGGAATCTTGCCCATAGACATAATCTTATCATTACTAGACCGGATAAAGGCAAAGGAACTGTCATTTTAGATAAGGAGGAATATGTGGGAAAAATGAAAAGTATTTTGAATTATGAATCTAAATTTCTGAAAATTAATGAGCCTAATTTTAACAATATCTTGAAACCGGGAATAGAATTAATAGATTTTTAAAGACTCTTAAAAAGGAAAAATCCATAACTGAAACTACCTACCAAAATTTGTTCTGTTCGGGGTCTTCCTATGGCATATATGGTTTACCCAAAGTCCACAAGCCCAATGTTCCACTGAGACCTATCTTATCGTCTTTTAATACCCCTAATTACAAGCTAGCTAAGTTCCTCGTTCCCTTACTAGAACCTTAGACAAAAAAAAAAGAAAAAAAACACCTTTTCTCTAAATAACTCTTATGTATCTAGAGGCCATAATTTCTCGGGACTCAGATCTTTTCATGACCAGTCTTGATGTTTAGTCTTTATTCACTAATGTACCTGTGGAAGAAACTATCAATATTATTTTTAAAATTATTTTCTGAACCTAATACCACTTTAATGATTTTAATCGCACGTCTTTTAATAAACTTCTGGAGCTGGCAGTGCTGGACACCTCTTCCGTTTTTAAAGATAATTTGTACAAACAACTTGATAGGGTGGCTATGGGTTCCCCCTTGGGACCCACCTTTGCTAATATTTCCATGTGCTCCCTGGAGGAGACCATGCTGGAAAATTGCCCTTTAAGTTATCATCCCTTGTTTTATGTTAGGTATGTTGATGACACCTTTGCTCTATTCAGAGATGAGTTCGGCGCTGACTCCTTCCTTGACTTTGCCAACTCACAACATGAAAACATAAAATTCACAGTAGAAAAGGAGGAAGGTAACAAACTCCACTTTTTAGATGTGTTAGTGTCTAGAAATAGAGAAGGTTTTAGTACCATAATTTTTAGAAAAAAAGACTTTTACTGGGTTATGTTCAAACTTTTATAGCTTTTGTTTTTATCATTTTAAAACTAATTCTATTTTTACTCTTCTCCACAGAGCATTCCTTTTAACCTCTAGCTGGGGATCTTTCCATACTGAAATTATTTATCTATGTGAATATTTCAAGAAAAACTGTTTCCCAACCAAAATATTTTTTAAACTTCTTAATAGATAATTGAATGACAAGTTGGCTCAAACTCCAAAAACAATTAAAGTTCCTAAAATAACATTTTATGCGAGTTTTCCTTTTCTCCATGAAAATTTCCCTAAGAGAAAGTTTACAGAAATTATCCAACAACACTTCCCAGCTGTGAAGTTGAACTCACCCCTAAGAACCCTCTCACTATTGGCTCGCTTTTCCACTTCAAAGATCGATTAAGTCCTTATATGTCCTCTCGTGTTGTATATAAATATAATTGCCCAATGTGTAACTCTGGAACCTACGTAGGATCTACCAAGAGGTTGTTAAAGGTCAGAATTGATTCCCATAGAGGTGTTAGCTATCGAACTGGTTGCAGAATATCAAACCCTGAACATTCTAATATTCGGATTCATGCTAAAATGTGCAAACAAAATATTGAAAACAAAGATTTTACCATCATTGGTCAAGTGTCAGATAACCATGACTTACCTCTTCTTGAATCCATATTGATCAAACGACTTGTTCCGTCGTTAAATGCCCAAGTTATATTTGTCATAGTTTTCTTTGGTTTGTTTTCTAACTCTTGTTGGCATACAGTTTCTCACTACGCTTCTGCGAGGTTGGTTCCACTACTTTGTCTGATGAATATATTTTTTTTTTTTTCATTTTGATTTTAATTAAATTTTAACTAGTTTTTATAGTTTTGAATGAATTTGTAAAAATTTTTAACTGTTTTTTAATTCTTTTTATTATGTTTTATTTTCAGCCCTGGACAAAGTGAATAAGAATCACGAAACTTCAGTTGAAGTGGCTATCCTGGAGGGTATTTAGCCTTGCATGGTGTATCGGCTCCTCCATGTTGACCAGTTTTTCCGACTTTTTACTATAGTCTATGGGTATCATCAATCACTTTGTTTATAATTCTGTACGTATTGTTTTTGTTATAATTCTTGTTAATCTAGTTTTTAAGTATGATGTCTCTTTTTTATTTCTATTAATTCTTATGCTGTCTGGAGACATTGAGCTAAATCCGGGACCAGTACGTCCTAGATTTCGTCAATGTCGTCTTCTGTATTGCAATATTCGTGGTCTTCATGCAAATATCCAAGACCTTACAGTTGCGTCCAGACAGTGTGATATTCTTTTGTGCTCAGAAACTTTGGTTTCTAATATGAGGCACTCATCTGAGCTCCTTATAACTGGTTTTAAGAAGCCAATAATGTGGAAACGTGATGCCATCCCTAGGGCCAGGGGAATGGCGGTGTATATTAGGACCGAGTACCCTGCTTCTCATAAGTCCTGCTATCAATGTGGATGTCATGAGATTCAGGTAATAAAAGTTTGTGGCAGGCATAACAACTTTTATTTGTGTTCGATCTACCGGATTCCAGACATAGATGATTCTATCTTCGATTGTCTTCTTACCATTATGGCTAAGATACAAGAAGATGATAGAAAGGCTTCTTTTGTCTTTGTTGGGGATTTTAATGCTCACCATAGGGAGTGGTTAAGTTCTATCTCTCCTACCGATCGCCATGGCTTAAGAGCTTTAGACTTTGCCTCTGAATCAGGCTGTGAGTAAATCATAAATGAAGCTACTCACAGGTCTGGTAATTGCTTGGACCTCGTATACACTGACTCCCATGGCGTTATAACTAGTAAGGTTGGTTGTCCAGTCGGGACATGTGATCATGCCTTGATTTCATTATTAGTGAAGACTGAGCAGCCTGTCCCTGATATATCATATTCTTGTAAAATTTATATGAAATACCAAGCAAACTGGAATGGGATTTTACATGATCTTTTGTGCCTGAATTGGTCACAATTATATAATAGTGTAGATCCTGTTGTCCCTTTGAATGAGAAAATAGTCAACATAATTGATAGGCGTATCCCTTCTCGTGTGCTAAGGTACCGAGTGAAGGACAAACCATGGTTCAATGATGATTGTAGACGTGCTTATTTGGAGAAACAGGAGGCCTATCATCTTTGGAAGGGTAACAAATCAGATTTGACCTGGAACAACTTTACTCAGCTTCGAGCTTTTACTCAGAGAGTTTATGCATCAACTGAAAAGGAGTACAATTTAACCATAAAAGAAACACTTTCTGGTACAACTCAGGAACATAAATGGTGGTCTACCCTTAAATCTGCACTCTTTGGTGTAGATGCAACAGTTCCTCCTTTACTTAAACCAAATGGCTCAGTCACTCACTGTCCAAAGGAAAAGGCAACCCTTTTGGCTGATGTTTTTGACAGTAAAAAGAGTAATGAAAAACTTGAACTTCCTCATTCCTGTTTTCCTGATGCTAAACTAACTAGTTTAGCTTTTCAATCTCGTGAGATTAAAGCTCTGTTGGTGGACCTTGATGCTTATGGAGGTGTAGACCCAAATGGTATTTTTCCTTTGTTTTTTATAAAGAGAGCAGATTTCTTAGCTCCAAAGTTATCTGTTATTTGCGCAAGTTAGCAAGAAGAGGAGCTTTTAGCACTAGTTGGAGAATTGGTAATGTTACTCCTCTATATAAATGTGTTTGTGGTAGCTCTAATCCCACTGATTACCGCCCAATTTCCAAAACTCCCATATTATCTAAAGTTTTTGAACGTCTTCTGGCAAAACATCTTAGTAGGTTTGCTGAAGGTAATCATCTACTCCCTAGTCTGCAATTTGGTTTTCGTAAAGGCCTTGGAGCATGTGATGCCCTTCTCACAATCTCCAATGCTGTACAGAAATCCCTTGATTGTGGTCGGGAAGTTCGTATGATTGGCCTTGATTCTAGTGCTGCCTTTGACCGTGTTAATCATGAGGCCCTTGTTTTCAAACTGAAACAGTTGGGAGTGGGTGGGTCGTTTCTTAGCATTTTTATTGATTTTTTAAGTAATAGATCTCAAAGAGTTGTTGTTGATGGGCACCATAGTGATTATAAGAATGTGATATCCGGTGTTCCACAGGGTAGTGTTCTTGGCCCATTACTTTTCATACTATATACACATGACATGTGGTTTGGCTTAGAAAACAAGCTTGTTGCATATGCAGATGATGCTACTCTCTTTGCCTCAATTCCATCCCCTGAATGTAGATCTAGGGTGGGTGAATCCCTTAATAGAGATTTAGCTAGAATTAGTGCATGGTGCATATTATGGGGTATGAAGTTGAATCCTAACAAAACTCAAAGTATGATTGTAAGTAGGTCAAGGACGGTGGCTCCTCAACATCCGGATCTCAGTATTGATAATGTTTCTTTAAATATGAATGACTCTTTCAAAATTTTAGGTGTGGTTCTCGACAGTAAATTTACTTTTGAGAAACATATAAGGTCTGTGTCTTCTTCAGTTGCACAAAAAATAGGCTTATTGAGAAAGTCTTTCAAGATTTTCGGTGATCAATCTATTCTGAAGAAGTGTTTTAATTCTTTCATTCTACCTTGTTTTGAGTATTGTTCTCCTGTCTGGTCTTCAGCTGCTGATTATCATCTTAATTTGTTGGACAGAAACTTACGGTCTATTAAATTTCTTATTCCTGATGTAGATATTAATCTCTGGCACCGTCGTTCAATTAGTTCATTATGCATGTTGCATAAGATTTTTCATAGCTCTGACCATCCTTTACATTCAGATCTCCCTGGACAATTCTATCCTGTTCGTAATACTAGGCAGGCAGTTAATTCTAATAGCCAGGCCTTCTCCATCACGAGGCTCAATACTACGCAGTACTCTAGAAGTCTTATTCCAGCTGTTACCAAGTTGTGGAATGATCTTCCTAATCGGGTGGTTGAATCAGTAGAACTTCAAAAGTTCAAAGTTGGAGCAAATGCTTTTTTGTTGACCAGGCGGACATAAGTCTTTTTATAGTGTATTTATGACACATTGGTTTTTGATGTTGTTAATAGATCATATATGACATGTCTGTTTTGACGTTGTTACTTATTTTAGAATGATTTATTGTTAATTTATGCTCTTCATTTATTTATTTCCTTATTTCCTTTCCTCACTGGGCTATTTTTCCATGTTGGAGCCCCTGGGCTTATAGCATCTCGCTTTTCCAACTAGGGTTGTAGCTTGGCTAGTAATAATGATAATAATAATGATAATAAAAAAAAGACATTTTGAACTACTTTTTCCCTATCCATACTAGGAAATTTTTGTTCATTACTGGCTGTTGCTGCCTTCACCGAATGTATATATATATATATATATATATATATATATATATATATATATATATATATATATATATATGGGCATGGATGTTGATATATCTATTAATTCAGCTAAAGGCTCCGTACAAGATGACACGGGGTTGCGTGATAATGCATCAGCAATGATATTTGCTTTCCCAGGTAAATACTAGATCCTCGACCCAAAGTCTTGGATGATCAAATGCCACCGACCTCGTTTGGGGCTGTGATTAAAGCCTATAAAGAAGTCGGTTAGGGGGATATGATCAGTAAGAACCTTGACGGGATAACCATATATTATGAACTCAAAATGTACTTGTGAATTAACAATAGCTAGCCCTTTCTTGTCTATTACTGCGTATTTATTTTCGGAAGGTATCAGTTTACGTGAATAAAAAGCTATCAGGAAAAACTGTTTGTCATATTGTTGAAGCAATACCCAACCTACTCCTAGTTCTGAGGCGTCTGTTGCAATGAAGAATTCCTTACCGAAGTTAGGAAATTTTAAGATAGGAGAACTACACAGTTCATCTTTCAAGGTATTAAATGCCTGTTGATGCTGCTCAGACCATATGAAATCTACGCCCTTCTTCGTAAGATCAGTTAGGAGAGCGGCTATTATTGAATAAATGCATAAAAAATGCTTGTAATATCCACTACACCCCAGAAATTGCTGTATTCCCTTAACATTAGTAGGTATTGGAAAGTTACGGCTAGCCGACACCTTATCGTGGACTACTTTAAGACCTTGGCTAGACACTGTAAAACCTAAATAGACTAATTTTGTTTTGAAGAATTCACACCTACTAATCTTTACCCTTAAGTTATGCTGTCTTAGTCTCTGTAGTACTAGTTCCAGTTTACGTAGATGTTCTTCTAAGGTATTAGAAAAGATTACAAGGTCGTCCATATAGGCATGCAATATGTCCCCTAGCAAGTCTCCAAACACTATGTTAATCATTCTAGTAAATGTTATGGGAGCACAACGTAAACCAAAAGGCATACGCAAAAATTCATAATGTCCCCTGGCTGTGATGATGGCAGTGTATGAGATACTATTTTCTTCTAATGATATCTGGTGAAAGCCTTTAAGTAAGTCCAAACTGGTAAAATATTTATTCTGACCTAACAAAGATAAAATATCGTCAGTACATGGCACTGGGAATCGATCAGGAATCGTTTCTTCATTTAAGCGATGGAAGTCTACGCAGATACGCCATGTTCGATCTTTTTTCGGTACAACTATTAATGGTAAATTATAAGGGGTGCTCGATTTCCTAATGACTCCTCCTTCTAGCATTTTACCTACTTCATCATTTATCTCATTCTGGAATTTCATAGCGAGTCTGTACGAGGGTACATAGATAATTTTCTGCTTGTCTTTTAACCTTATTTGATGTTCTATTACATCTGTTTTACCTAAGGATCCATCCGTAGTGGAGAAAACATCATGATATTCAGTTAAAAGTCCAAAAAATTTCTGCTGAATTTCCTCTTATTGAATGTCTTTACTGATTTTTATTTTAATAGATTGCAAAAGGGATTCATCCGTAACTGATCGAGCGTGATTGATTTCAGCGACGGTGAGAATACGATGTGTATAAACTTCTACATCCAAGATATGTTGATTTTTGTAAACTACTAAAGTGGTATTTAAATGATTACAGAC
This sequence comes from Palaemon carinicauda, assembly GCF_036898095.1. NCBI lineage: Eukaryota > Metazoa > Arthropoda > Malacostraca > Decapoda > Palaemonidae > Palaemon > Palaemon carinicauda. The sequence continues at coordinate 42,283,250 of NC_090747.1, read as the reverse complement.
TTCAATATTACATTGTTGTTGTGAGCTGACTGTATAAATAGCTTTTGTGACGGACAATCCGTTAGTTTTCAAAGTGTCGGAAAGGATTAATATTCGAAGTTACATTCGGCTCGATAGATTGCGTGCAAGATGATATTACGGGTGAACGAGAATTCTGTTGGGTCGCGTATATTATTTCTTTATTCATGAGACAAGTGATTGGTTCTTCAACGTACGTAACTGTTTTATTTGTCGTCTCCTTTTTATCCAAAACTGATTTTAAGGTATTAGAAGACTTATAGAATTTTCCTTTGATATACACGCCGTTTGGCAGGGGCTTAGATAATGTTTTGATTGCCCATAGACGGGTATCCTATAATTACAGCTGGATACATATCAATGTTTTGTACAACGATAAAGGTATCGGCAAACGTGCGCTTACCAACTTTGAAATGAACATGAGTTACTCCTATTACATTTAATTCATTATTTCCTATACCCGAGAGCCTTTCTCCGGACTTCTCTATAGGGAAGTTCGAAAATAACAAGTGATGAGTCCTCAAATCCATGATATTACGTGGACTACCAGAGTCAAAAAATAATATAAAGGATCGTTGTTCTAAAATTAAAGCATATAATGTTGGTTGTAATTCATTTTGGCTTATTATTGCGTGATTTTTTAGCAAATCTACGGGAACCTACACTGATTTATTTAATTCGGCCGTGTGTTTCATAATAAAATCTATTGCCTCACAATGATCAGGTAAATTATCAAATGGATTATTTGATACTACTGATGTTGATACGAATGACCCAACATCACTCTCTTCCCCATTGGTGTTAATTATGTAGTATTTGCTTTGCTTTGCACATTCTGAAAATTCATCTGACCTTGCGAATTCTGGGTAGACGGCCCAGGAACAGAGTTATTTGAACCACTTTTTGTTTGTTTTTTATTTTGAACTGCATTGCCGTTTGGCTGTTTCTTCTTATTGAACTGAGGATTTTTCTGTTTATTTCCATAGGGAATTGACTGAGGAATTGACTGTGTGTTTCTAGGATTCTGTTATTGATTGCGCGAGTAGCATCGACTATATGAATGAGTTGAACTATTACGTATTGAACAATATCGCGTTCTGCAGTCTGCAATCAAGTGACCTTGATGTTTGCAATTATAACACGTCATCCCTGCAACTTGATTATTATTAACTACGTTTCCTTGTTGTGGCTTAGTTTAATTTTTTGCAAAAACTTGAGTAAACAAGGGATGAAGATCAGTACACTTAGACATTTGTTTCTTTATCTTTTTATATACATCTAATTCTGTACAGCGCACTAAAGCCTCTGGCAACATAATTGTCATGCAAGTTATATACATTAATCTTAAAAAATCTTTCACGGCGATGTTATCTCCTGTAACCCATGTGGAATTACCTAAAATATCCTGATATTCATTTAGTCTATCGGCAATGAGAGCCACTCTTTCTATAACATTAAGCTGAGTCATAGTGGCTTGATTAAGTGTATTTCTTAATGTTAAAACTACATCTTAGGCTTCCTCACCGCCATAGATCGCACGTAGCCTAACTTTGAAATCGTCCTATGTACTGTAACTGCTCTTGAAAAGAAACTCCCCTAAGATACGCGCTTGCATCTCCTGTAGCAAAGTTTATAAAACTTTTAGCTTCTTGTAATTATACAAATGGGTCTGTGATATGTTTTGCGTTTAAGTGAGCGTCAACTGATGAAATCCAGGACTCGACATTCTGAGGTAAGAACCCACTGACCCGACCTTGAAAAGGAAGGATAGCCGAACGTGCACCTACTAGGGTTACTATGGAAGCAGGGTTACTGGGTCCGGGAGTGGGGTTACTCGGTCCGGGATTCACAGGAGGCATCATGTTCACCTTAAGTTTTTATCTATCTCTTCGATTCCTTTCGATCCTATCAAAATCTCTATATGAATACAGATGTCCACTGCGTAAACGCATAAGCACTATACAATTAAGATATTTTGCAGATTATAACAAAATCCCCCAAAATACTGATATTAAGACAAAGATATTCCCCGAGAACTTCTGAAAGAAAACGGAACTAGCACAGAGAAAAAAAAATTCCACACGAGAATTCCAAGTTGAATATAGATTCCTTTAGTGAAGGAAAATGAAGATTTGCAAATAACTCACCCCAGCAATAATGGACGATCGACTCGTGACATAAAACACTTCACTGCATAAAACTGAATGAATAAAGAATATACTTAGCTCTCACTATATATGGGAGATGATCAATGACGTCATTTCCTCTCTCTCTCTCTGGTTTTGTAAGAGTTTAGCTGGTTAATGAATGTTTCGATTTGATTTTCCAGCGTGTTGTTGAATGTTTATTTCCTGGATGTGATTCTTGAATGTTTGTTCAGTAAACGTTGACAAAGTTGAAGGACATTCCTTTGTCTTCTTAAGATGTTTTAATGATGTATGTTGATTGAAGATCCTGTTCCTCAGTTTGTATAATATTTATAGTTGATGTTCGATGCGTTCATTTCTTCGGTGGACGTAGATACTTCGTCGAAATTATAG
>NC_090747.1:42275692-42278192 GCF_036898095.1 Palaemon carinicauda | reverse complement strand
TAGGAGGAGGTAGTTGCTGCCCCTGAGAACTAAATTTAACTAGCAAGCAAGCATACCTGGCGTCGTTATAGAGCCTGCTCAGTGTTCCAGAGTTTCTGTATATCTTGTTTTGAGTTTCCAAACTTTAGAACATGAACAAACAACTATAGAGAAAATAACATATCATTCGAAAACAAGTATAATCGTGGTAAATTATACTTCTATATTTAGAAACTTATTAAATTAATTATATGAAGTTTATTTTTTCAGTGAAATTCGATATGAACAGGGCACGTAAATCATTAAAATTAATTTTCGTAAAATCCTTGGTCAAGGTTTTTTGGTAGGTATAGATCATAAAGAGTTTGACATTCAAAAAGTCCTTGAGATGGTATACTATATCAACAGAGAAACCAAATGCAAATTAGTGAAGTCCACTGGTAAACGTGAACATCTCTCTCTCTCTCTCTCTCTCTCTCTCTCTCTCTCTCTCTCTCTGGCTTATTCAGGTGCAGTATTTCCTGGAAGAAGCAAAATCGAAGTATTCTTAAGGTAGCTGGAATTACAGTAATCATATAGTTTATAATGAATCCAGTTTTAAGGATCTGGTTGAAGAAGAATTTTGATTAGTGGATTTGGATAATGAAGAAGGTGGATTCAAATATCTGGTTGATTAAAACGACGGATTTGAGGATCTGGCTAAAGAAGAATCTGGATTTAAAGTTCCGGATAAACAAACAATTAGTTTTAAGGATCAGGTTAAAACAAAAAATAGATCTCGTGATCAAGTTTTAAAAGAGTCTGGATTTAAGGATCCGGATAAAGAAGAATCTGGATTTAATTATCAGATTAAAGAAATCGGATTTAGGAATTCAGTTAAAGAAGATAGAACTGTGGATCAGGTTCATCAAGAATTAATATTTGAGAATCTGTTTGATGAAGTGGTTTAATTTAGATGTTCTGTTAAAAGATAAGCTGGATTTAAGGATTTGGATAAAGAAAAGAAATGTGTATATATTTAATGATCCAGTTACACAAATTAAAGTAGAAATCTGGTATAAAGATCTGTTTAAAGAAGAAACTACAATTAAGGGTCCGGTTAAAGAAGAAGCATTATTTAGGGATCCGGTTAAAGAATATGGTGAATTTCAGAATCTATTATTCCAGATTTAAGTGTCTGATGATGAAGGAATGGTGTATTTCACTAATTTTCCAATTCCTTGTTACCTTATGGAATAGAAAAAATACATTTTAACTATTTAGAAGTTTTGAACAAATTTCATTCATCACATTTTTATATCTTATTATTCCCTCAATATTTCAGAATCAAAGTATTTTGAAACAAGAAAAGGCACTCGGTAGAGCGCATACATTTGCAGCAACCACGTTCGTCACCCAGAAAACTGAGAACGTTATGAGTATTTGATCCCAAAACACCTATAACCCAAGATAGGCAATCAAAATATGTACATTTTGGCACAAGTTTGATGCAAATCAGATAGAAATGCCCACGATATGTCAAAAAGAAATCTTTTACCTTTTCGTGACCTTGATTTTGACCTTTGACCCAATCACTCCCAAAACCTAATCAAATTGTCTTTGGATCATGGCCAATAATTTCATCAAATGTCATGAGATTTGGTCGAATAATTTTTGAGTTATGCGAGTCCCAAACACACACAAACACATATCAGCATACGTCTATCAAAACAACTTGCGCTGCATGTAAATTGGAGAAGGTAATAAATATTTGAGAATTCTTAATATTTTCACCAATAATAAAACATTGCATTAATTGTTCATATTCCATGCAATTTTGATAAAGGCCTTGATTTTCTTCTTAATTTCAATATCTCTATTTCTTACCAAAATTAGAGATTCATCATGATTGAATTAATAGCTTTAAAATTGAAGAACAATCGCTTCATAATTTTTTTCCATCCAGAGTGAAACTAAACTTGAATTACACTGGCTGGAGATTCCAATTCTGAAATGAACCCCAAACCAATATTTGGAAATCAAGAAATTTCAAGATATCATGAACGTAACATAGCACCTGTCATGGCTCGAGATTCCAATTACGTAATAAACCTCAAACCAGTATTTGGAAATCAAGATATTTCAATTTCTCTTCCCCGACTGGTATTATGAACTTGACACCGAACACTTAATGAAGTTAGGCCGCAGTGGCAGATAACTTGATTTGAAAATCTCACTTTCAGTAAATCCCAAACATTGAATGGATACTTGGTGATTCAATTTTTTTTTTTTTTTTTTTTTTTTTTACGAAATAAAGACGATACTTGAGATGAGCAACAGATGTAGTCTTTTTGATAAAAGCTTTCACTATTTGTCCTGCAAAGAGGACACGTACGAAATAAATAATACTATAGGTAAAAGGGCCCTACATTTAAATTACCCTAATGATCATTGCATAGAATACCCTACAGATCATTGCCATCAATCTCAACTTTTATGCCACTGTGATAATCCCCAAATAACCTGACGTATATTACTAAAG
>NC_090747.1:42263192-42270692 GCF_036898095.1 Palaemon carinicauda | reverse complement strand
CCAACTTGAGGAATAACGCAGAGCCCTATAAAAAAGTATGTATATAGCATTTAGTTTAAAATAAAAAAAACAGGAACTATAAAAATTGTTGGTAAGTCCAGTGTATGTCTTTTTCCGATACACAGATGTTATAAATTCACCATTGTCTCTGCTTAAGTTAATGTCTAAAAAAGGTAGAGAGTTGTTGTTCTCTTTTTCTATAGTGAACTTCATATTTTGTTGTTGAATATTTATATGGTTTAAAAACATTTCACTATGTCATGGTTGTTTAAATAACACAAACGTGTCATCAACATATATTCTATAATACACTGGCTTAAAAGTGTCTGGACAACTATTTAAAAAATTATCTTCAAAAGAGGACAAACATATTGCAAACAAAGGTCCTAATGGGGAACCCATGGCAACTACATCGACCTGCGAATAGAGTTGGCCATTAAAAACAAACAAGAAGTCTTGCACAGCAAGCTCAAGAAAAGTCTTAAAATAATGTCTGTTAAAACCATGAAAAATAATTTGATCGTCATAAAAAGTTTTATCTAAAATAATATTAATCGTTTCATTTAGTGTCACATTTGTAAAAAGAGATTCTACATCAAAACTTGTCATATGTAGATCACCATCTTGTAAAATTATCTGTTGCTGAAACTCATAGCCATTTTTTAGTGAGAACTGGTTGCACGAGAAATCACTGAGTAAAAAGACAAGGTGTTTTGATTTTGTATGAGACGGGTTGTTACTGGCTGCCATAATGGGTCTGATTGGAACTCCTTCCTTATGTATCTTTGGTAGTCCATATAAAATGCTAAAAGAAGAACCTGTCACAAAAAGTTTCTGATACGTTGTTTCATTTAAAATACCTTCATTTTTTTGTTTTCTCAAAAATCTGTTAATTTTGTCTTCTTTTTTGTAAATGTCCAAAAAATTTGGTTCACCATGTAACTTAAATTTAGTTTGGTCTGCAAGAATGTTATTAACCTTATCAATATAGTATGATTTATTGAGCAGTAAAACACCTTTACCCTTATCTGGTTTACAAATAACCAAACTATCTCGTTTGCCTAGTTTTTGTAGGATACTCAAATCCTCCTTCCTAAAAAACGGTGTCTAAGACACTCTCAACTTAGTGTAAGTTTTATGTAAAAGGAAAGACAACTTATGTTGCAAACAACTGAGGTCATTGATAAAATTTAAACCCTTGAGTCGTTGAAAAAGCATTTCAAAAGGAAAGTAGAAGTCTGCATACTTAGGTCTGTAGGAGGGTAAATTGAAATCCAACCCAAATGATAACAAAAACTCTTCTCTTTTGGAGAGAACATAGTTAGATAGATTAAAAATACAACTGTTTCTCTCATTAAAATTAGGAGTAACAACACCTAGTGCTTTCAGTTTCTTTTGATGTCGTAGTTGTACAGATGAGACCTAATCATTTACAAAATCATTAAAAAGTTTCTGATAAATAAAACGGTCAATAAAAGATAAATCCTGAAAAAGTTGTTCTCGAAGGCGACAAATATTAGTACTAGTATTTTCAATAAGTTTCTGCTTCGTCTCAATCTCTTTCTTAAGTAGTTCGTCCAAGGCATTTCTGTAAAATTTGGTGTGATATAACGAGGTTTTGTAGAGCCTGAACCTAACAAACTTAGGGTGTACTCCATTTAAAAGACAATACTGCAGGAAATCCAAATCACACTTGGGTTTCTCTTCCTTCAAGGTCGATTTCTCCAGTTTTCTCGAGGTGGTCAGGGTCACTGGTGGATAGCAATGTTGGAGGAGTTGCGAAAAGTGCTGAATACGGCGAAATCTCAGCTTAAACGCGAAGAGAAAGACGAAAAGAAGTTGATACAACATCTCGGACGTATCCAGGAATTACAGGTGAAGATATTATATTTGGTGTGCAGCAGGGTCCAAAAAACATCAGTTAACCGGCCATAATTTATTTAGAGACGTTTCGAACATTGCAATGTTCATTATAAATCTGTAAAAGATATAAATATAAAATTCTTAAAACTTTTACAATAATTTAAAACAAAATAGCACAAGAATATTAAAACATTATTGATTATATAACAGAAAATCGTAAAAAACTAAAAATCGTAAAAAACTAAAACAGTAAAATCACAAGAGAACCAGTGCTCACCATACCATCCAAAGGAAAAGGTGGAGAACGAATGGGTAAAAATTGTTACCCACCTACGACTTCAGTTATGCTAAGAAAAGAGGAGAGGCAGAGATATTAGAGTTTAAAGAAGGAACAAGCCGTTTGATGTATAATGACTCAAGGGTAGTTAGAAATTCGCTATTTTTTGTCCCACCAATAATTGAAAAGTGTTTTCTGTTTACTTGGATCTTGCAAATGGTGGCATGATTCCTTATATTAGAAAATCCTGGGTTACAAAGTCTCTGACCCGTTCTAAACTTGTATCCCATATGGCTACAGTATCTCACCTGAAACCACCTCCGGCAAGATCCAACATAGATACCGGGACATCCCGGGCACTTGAATTTATAAATGATGTTGGACCTCATAAAGGTCTGCAGTTTGTTTTTGTAGCCAAAAAATACATTACTTTTGAGTGGATTGATTGGGATTAGTTGGATGTTGAGGCAGCCAAACTCTTTTTCTAATATTTCTTTAAGTTTGAAGGAAAACTTGTTGTCAGATAGGTAAGGAATTGTGGCGAAAATATTTTTCTTTTTGGCATTATACGATGGTACTGTAGTTGAGAAATGTCGTAAGAGGAGCTTGTTAATAACCTTATGAACCATACTTTCAGGGTAAAAGCTTAGCTTGAAAAAATTGACCAAAAATAAAATCTCCTTATGAAAGAGTGACCAACTTGAGGAATAACGCAGAGCCCTATAAACAAGTGTGTATATAGCATTTAGTTTAAAATAAAAAAACAGGAACTATAAAAATTGTTGGCAAGTCCAGTGTATGTGTTTTTCCGATACACAGATGTTATAAATTCACCATTGTCTCTGCTTAAGTTAATGTCTAAAAAAGGTAGAGAGTTGTTGTTCTCTTTTTCTATAGTGAACTTCATATTTTGGTGTTGAATATTTATATGGTTTAAAAACATTTCACTATGTCATGGTTGTTTAAATAACACAAACGTGTCATCAACATATATTCTATAATACACTGGCTTAAAAGTGTCTGGACAACTATTTAAAAAATTATCTTCAAAAGAGGACAAACATATTTGCAAACAAAGGTCCTAATGGGGAACCCATGGCAACTCCATCGACCTGCGAATAGAGTTGGCCATTAAAAACAAACAAGAAGTCTTGCACAGCAAGCTCAAGAAAAGTCTTAAAATAATGTCTGTTAAAACAATGAAAAATAATTTGATCGTCATAAAAAGTTTTATCTAAAATAATATTAATCGTTTCATTTAGTGTCACATTTGTAAAAAGAGATTCTACATCAAAACTTGTCATATGTAGATCACCATCTTGTAAAATTATCTGTTGCTGAAACTCATAGCCATTTTTTAGTGAGAACTGGTTGCACGAGAAATCACTGAGTAAAAAGACAAGGTGTTTTGATTTTGTATGAGACGGGTTGTTACTGGCTGCCATAATGGGTCTGATTGGAACTCCTTCCTTATGTATCTTTGGTAGTCCATATAAAATGCTAAAAGAAGAACCTGTCACAAAAAGTTTCTGATACGTTGTTTCATTTAAAATACCTTCATTTTTTTGTTTTCTCAAAAATCTGTTAATTTTGTCTTCTTTTTTGTAAATGTCCAAAAAATTTGGTTCACCATGTAACTTAAATTTAGTTTGGTCTGCAAGAATGTTATTAACCTTATCAATATAGTATGATTTATTGAGCAGTAAAACACCTTTACCCTTATATGGTTTACAAATAACCAAACTATCTCGTTTGCCTAGTTTTTGTAGGATACTCAAATCCTCCTTCCTAAAAAACGGTGTCTAAGACACTCTCAACTTAGTGTAAGTTTTATGTAAAAGGAAAGACAACTTATGTTGCAAACAACTGAGGTCATTGATCAAATTTAAACCCTTGAGTCGTTGAAAAAGCATTTCGAAAGGAAAGTAGAAGTCTGCATACTTAGGTCTGTAGGAGGGTAAATTGAAATCCAACCCAAATGATAACAAAAACTCTTCTCTTTTGGAGAGAACATAGTTAGATAGATTAAAAATACAACTGTTTCTCTTATTAAAATTAGGAGTAACAACACCTAGTGCTTTCAGTTTCTTTTGATGTCGTAGTTGTACAGATGAGACCTAATCATTTACAAAATCATTAAAAAGTTTCTGATAAATAAAACAGTCAATAAAAGATAAATCCTGAAAAAGTTGTTCTCGAAGGCGACAAATATTAGTACTAGTATTTTCAATAAGTTTCTGCTTCGTCTCAATCTCTTTCTTAAGTAGTTCGTCCAAGGCATTTCTGTAAAATTTGGTGTGATATAACGAGGTTTTGTAGAGCCTGAACCTAACAAACTTAGGGTGTACTCCATTTAAAAGACAATACTGCAGGAAATCCAAATCACACTTGGGTTTCTCTTCCTTCAAGGTCGATTTCTCCAGTTTTCTCGAGGTGGTCAGGGTCACTGGTGGATAGCAATGTTGGAGGAGTTGCGAAAAGTGCTGAATACGGCGAAATCTCAGCTTAAACGCGAAGAGAAAGACGAAAAGAAGTTGATACAACATCTCGGACGTATCCAGGAATTACAGGTGAAGATATTATATTTGGTGTGCAGCAGGGTCCAAAAAACATCAGTTAACCGGCCATAATTTATTTAGAGACGTTTCGAACATTGCAATGTTCATTATAAATCTGTAAAAGATATAAATATAAAATTCTTAAAATTTGTACAATAATTTAAAACAAAATAGTGAAAGAGTAACAAAACATTATTGATTATATAACAGAAAATCGTAAAAAACTAAAACAGTAAAAACACAAGAGAACCAGTGCTCACCAGACCATCCATAGGAAAAGGTGAAGAACGAATGAGTAAAACTTGTTACCCACCTACGACTTCAGTTATGCTAAGAAAAGAGGAGAGGCAGAGATATTAGAGTTTAAAGAAGGAACAAGCCATTTGATATATAATGACTCAAGGGTAGTTAGAAATTTGCTATGTTTTGTCCCACCAATAATTGAAAAGTGTTTTTTGTTTACTTGGATCTTGCAAATGGTGGCATGATTCCTCATATTAGAAAATCCTGGGTTACCAAGTCTCTGACCCGTTCTAAACTTGTATCCCATATGGCTACAGTATCTCACCTGAAACAACCTCCGGCAAGATCCAACATAGATACCGGGATATCCCGGGCACTTGAATTTATAAATAATGTTGGACCTCATGAAGGTCTGCAGTTTGTCTTTGTAGCCAAAAAATACATTACTTTTGAGTGGATTGATTGGGATTAGTTGGATGTTGAGGCAGCCAAACTCTTTTTCTATTATTTTCTTAAGTTTGATGGAAAACTTGTTGTCAGATAAGTAAGGAATTGTAGCGGAAATATTTTTCTTTTTGACTTTATACGATGGTACTGTAGTGGAGAAATGTCGTAAGAGGAGCTTGTTAATAACCTTATGAACCATACTTTCAGGGTAAGAGTTTTGCTTGAAAAAAATAACCAACAATAAATTCTCCTTATGAAAGAGTGATCAGCTTGAGGAATAACGCAGACCCCCATAAACAAGTTTGTATATAGCATTTAGTTTTAAATAAAAAAAAACAGGAATTATAAAAATTGTTGGCAAGTCCAGTGTATGTCTTTTTCCGATACACAGATGTTATAAATTCACCATTGTCTCTGCTTAAGTTAATGTCTAAAAAAGGTAGAGAGTTGTTGTTCTCTTTTTCTATAGTGAACTTCATATTCTGGTGTTGAATATTTATATGGTTTAAAAACATTTCACTATGTCATGGTTGTTTAAATAACACAAACGTGTCATCAACATATCTTCTATAATACACTGGCTTACAAGAGTCTGGACAACTATTTAAAAAAATTTCTTCAAAAGATGACAAACATGTTTGCAAAAAAGGGTCCTAACGGGGAACCCATTGCAACTCCTTCGACCTGCGAATAGAGTTGGCCATTGAAAACAAACGTGGAGTCTTGCACAGCAAGCCCACGAAAAGTCTTAAAATAATGTCTGTTAAAACCATGAAAAATAATTTGATCGTCATAAAAAGTTTTATCTAAAATAAAATTAATCGTTTCATTTAGTGGCACATTTGTAAAAAGATATTCTACATCAAAACTTGTCATATGTAGATCACCATTTTGTAAAATTATTTGTTGCTGAAACTCATAGCCATTTTTAGTGAGAACTGAGAAAAAAAGAGCCAGCTTCCAAGTTTATCTAATTGACAAAAATAATCTCTGAATATTTAGTTGGAATGTAATAAAGCTTTTCTACATTTTTCAAGTTTCTTTGTTGTTAGTTTGGACGCTTTTAGATAAATCGGAAAGGAGTTTACACCATTTTCGTAATCTTTCTCTGTATTTCTTTTTTCTATGAGATTTATTATGAATTATTGAATAAACCACCAATAACTAATGTCATTAAGAAAATTATCTAAATTTAGTTGTATATACTAAAGCAAGTGTGCTAAGTTACTTATTTAAGACAAGTTCAAATTATGAACTTTGATATCATGTTCAGGAATAACTGTACCAAACAAGTTAACATAATTATTCAATAAAGTTTTATCTAGGCCCAATCTATATTTAATACATGCTGCAGTTTTCAGAGTTATTTCTTATTTTTCACTTTTTACTTTTCCTAGAATCAAATTCAGAACAGATTACTTGACCGAATAAATCTTGTGTCACCATGAACAATTACTGTTCGTGACATTGTTATCTGTGGACATTCGACGATTACAGTTTGCACCAAACTCTGATTCATTGGGCATTTCCTGTTTCTTTTGAATGGGCATCCTTCCACAATGAAACGATTTTTTTTAATACAATATTTCATGGATAACTTTTTCCCCCAAAAAATATTTCATAGATTACTTAACAAATTCCTGAACCAAATTTGTCATTCAAAGCTGCAAATTCCTTTTGTTCCAAAAATGAAGTGTTATGCTGCGTTACCTTTAATAATAGATAAAATATGAGAAACTAATTAAACGAGTAATTCTAAAAAAATTCTGAGCCTGGATCTTACGCTAATTTTTAAGAATCCCTTGAGAGTGGGAACCATTTGTAAATTAATTGATTCTCTCCCCGATCTCTTACGTTCTTCAGTGGTTTACATGTTTACTTGTTCGTGATATAATCTCGGATATTATGTAGATTCCATAGAAAGACCACTGAAGGTTCGCATAGATGCTCATCGGGGAGTTTGCCATAGAAGTTGGTGTGTGCTTAACACAAAAGAGTTCTCAAACATCAGAGAAGACATATCCAAATGTAAGACAAGTTTTTCATATTGTGGTGGGATGTTACAAAAACAACCCCCACACCCTTGAATCACTCTAGCTGACAAATGTCTCA
>NC_090747.1:42243192-42258192 GCF_036898095.1 Palaemon carinicauda | reverse complement strand
CACACACACATATATATATATATATATATATATATATATATATATATATATATGACATAATAATGAGAATAAATAGTATCCATAACCTTCTGAGCTGTGAGATTGATGAATAGATTTCGCTTTAATCTACTGTAAGTATCCAAAAAAAAACTCCATATGAGGCGTTTCTCATTCTATTTAGGTTAAAAGAAAATGGAAATAAAGATAGAACTACCCTACCTCGTCCCTCCGTAATTCCAAGGGAAAATTAATAAAGCATTCTGAGGGGTAATTTATACTGAGGCCAGTTGTACACAAGGTAGAGATTCAATTGTTGGTTCAATTTTCAGGAAATTGGGTCTGGAAATATTAGGATATCCTCTTTGCTGGTTTAAGGGAATCTTTAAAATTCCGGTTTTTTATTTTGTTGTTAGAATATCCTCTACTTAAGTTTGTTTTCTATCGTTCCTGCTCCTAAGTGAGTATTAATTAGCCTATGTTCTTTAACTTAGTAAGGCTCGAAGTTTTCGATGCATAAGTTGACGCTGTTAGTGATGGCTGGTGCCATATAAATTGCGCACACAACCTAGCATTACACGAATGACATTAATGTTCACCTCCACTTAGCATTGCTCACCTTCTTCCTAAAACACAAAGGATTCTTCTAACCTTTGACATGTAAACTTTTCTTAGCGTAATTTCATTTCCCCTCTCCTGATATAGAGAAGCAAATTTGTCTGATAAAGCTTAGAACGAAGGGGAACAATACAGAGGGTAACGACACATGTATCATTATCTTAAAACGGAGGGACAAGTGACGTGTGGATGACAAGCAGCCAGAAAAATGGTTAAAGAATTATTATATAGTGATTATTCGAATAGAATATGGAAGTTGCGATTTCATTGGAATTGAGGCGAAATAGTCTAACCAGTAAAAGGCCTATCTAGCTGGAACATTTTAATGTAACCAAAATAAAAGCGAAGTCAGTGCTAGAAAAGACAGATACACTTTTAATAGAAGTATCCTTTCTCTCTCTCTCTCTCTCTCTCTCTCTCTCTCTCTCTCTCTCTCTCTCTCTCTCTCTCTCTCTCTCTCTCTCTCTCTCTCTCAAAGTATGGTCAGTGAGCAGATACCTCTATTAAAATTCTAATCTTTCTAATGATGGGTTAATCAAAATTGACTTTTATACTTTGCTTTCTATTGGAAAATATTTTGATTTTATAATCTAAAATTACATGTAAATCAATTATCTTACATTCATAGAGCCAATTATAAAATAAAAAAATATTATTTTTAGATTGTATGGTTGAGTCAATATTAGTGCGAGGTCACTAAATATGTAACAAAGTAGAATTCAACTATACCAGGCAACGAAAAGAACCCCAATTGTTCTTTAATATTTTCTACTTCATTCATAATTCGTCTCATTATTCCAAAAAGTAAGAGGTTTGAAGTGACATTCCTCTCCAACAGCATATCGGAACCCTTTGAGTATTTTAAAAAATTAAGATTCAGTGGACTATCAGCAGGGTCATAGACACTGTAGAGTTTCATTTACTCATTGAAGAGAAATATAAAGGCTATTTATAGTGATGAGCTATTTTGAATGGACAAAGTGCGAACGTTTTTTTTTCTCTCTCTTTCAAAGCAAAAACTATATTTCATGATCATGTATTAATGAAATTTATGTGTGTGTTTATATATATATATATATATATATATATATATATATATATATATATATATATATATATATAAATATATATATATATATATATATATATATATATATATATATATATATATATATATATATATATATATATATATATATATATATATGTATATATATACATTTATATATATATATATATATATATATATATATATATATATATATATATATATATATATATATATATATATACATATATATGTATATATATATATATATATATATATATATATATATATATATGTATATATATACATTTATATATATATATATATATATATATGTGTGTGTGTGTGTGTGTGTATTTATTTTTTAGTTGCTCAATATTATTTTTTAGCTAATCTTAGACATTTTTATTTTCCTGTTTTAGGAATATCCTCTACTTATTTATTTCAGGTGAGTTTATAGTGCTGGCGCTTTGATCTTTAATTTTGTATTTAGATTGGTTTTTATAGTTTTATGTTAATTTCTTATTTTATTTCATATAGTTTTTGTATGTTCATTTTAAATTTTCTGTTTTAGATATTCATCATACTATGTTTTAACTTATACAATGTATCCTATTTTAGGCTCTGATGATGGAAATAGATTTTCCGAAAGCTAAGCAATAAAGATGTATATCATAACCCTGGTACTATTATTCATATATATATATATATATATATATATATATAAATATATATATATATATATATATATATATATATATATATATATTGTTTATTTCATGTTACTATAACTATATACAATCATATAAATGCAAATTCATTTATATTTATGGACCATTGCGTTTGAAATAAAGGTTTAGCAGGAAAAATTGACTGAATATATATATATATATATATTTATATATATATATATATGTATATATATATATATATATATATATGTATATATATATATATATATATATATATATATATATATATATATATATATATATACATATATATATATATATATATATATATATATATATATATATATATGAGTGTGTATGTATATATAAATATATATATATATATATATATATATATATATATATATATATATATATATATATAAATATATATATATATATATATATATATATATATATACATATGAGTGTGTATGTATATATAAATATATATATATATATATATATATATATATATATATATGAGTGTGTATGTATATATATATATATATATATATATATATATATATATATATATATATATATATCCAGTGTCATTTTATAATTAAACCTTTATTTCAAACGCACTGGTCCACATATATCAATTAATATGCAGATAAATGAGTGTATACAGTTATATCATCAAGAAATAAACACTTCTACCTACTATTACTAAAGTTATATATCTATTAGTTTAGGTTACTACTGCACATATTGCCGAGTTACCCATTCTCGTATTACAGTATATAAAATGTTATACCAGGTTGTTAACATAGGGGATTAACCAGAACTTTAATAATATAATTTTCTGATATTTCAATTCTCCTAGTAGACTTTAACATAATATTCCCAATTACTGCGTGATAGGTAGGCACACACACCTCAGCGAACAATTGGCTACCATTGATGAATCTAATAACTCTAAGTAACATACTCATTGCATCATTATAATCTACATAAAGCCTATTCATAATGCCTTCTGTAAAAGGAGACAAGAAGTTTGCAGCATAAAGAGGAGTAGAGTAAGCTCTGAATAGTCATACTTTTACATCATGTGAACACGGAAAATATCCTCACTGACTTATTACCCTGTTCATACGGTTTACGACATTGACATAATATATCTTTATCATCTTTCATATTATCAGTAAATACATGACCTACATATATTGTCTCATTGGACACTTTGAGAACATCACCACTGTCTAAATTCATCCATGTATCTAATTATCATAATAGCGTTCTTTTATATATTATACTTAATGTCATACTCTGAACCATATTCAGAGTATTCAGCGCAGATTTGTTACATTTTATGCATAGGTGCACTATTTGAACAAAATATAACAAGGCCATCTGCACACATGAAGTAAATAACTAGCATATACCATATATACATCCCATTTTACTTGCATTTAACTTATTTGATGGATCATCCATGTTCAATTTGAATAAAAAAAGATACCAATATTATCTACATTGAAAGTAGTAAATACGACACTCCCCCCCCCCCCTGACACTATTTGTTTCACGACTGTACCAGTACACAAGTATTCCTAAGAAGATACATTGGGATACCTCTGTCAGACATTTTAAAAAATAGTTTCTCGTGGATGATATAGTCAAATTCCTTAAAGGCTCATGAAAAGCATAAGAAATATTGACGAATTCATACTTCTATAACCAGCAACAATTTCCTTCAAAGCAAAAGTACACATGTCAGTGCCATGATTTTTCTTATAGCCATTCTGATTGTCATTTGTCAATATATACAATTCAAACTTGTACAGCAGAAGGATTTCTAGCACTTTACACAAAACATTAGCTAGCCAAATTGAACTAAAATTATACTTACCATTAACCTCTCCAGTTTTATCTTTATGACAGGAACAAGTAACACAGAGATCAAACTAGAAATTAAAATATTCAGAGTTATTACACACACACACACACACACACGCACACACACACACACACACACACACATATATATATATATATATATATATATATATATATATATATATATATATATATATATATATATGTTTATATATATATATATATATATATATATATATATATATATATATATATATATATATATATATATATATATATATACAGTATATGAGAGAGAGAGAGAGAGAGAGAGAGAGAGAGAGAGAGAGAGAGAGAGAGAGAGAGAGAGAGAACCGTAATTATTAAGACCAGTTACAATGATTGAGATATTTACTATTTGTACAAAAAAAGATGTAAGTAAACTCTGGAAACGCACCCTTTTTCTATCTGTCATATATCATCATTTAAACTCCCTCATTTTGAATCCCTTCACGTCCAATGTGGTTAAATTCCCTTACCATATAGAAGAGAAATAGAAGCAAATAGCCGATTTATTGAAAAGTAAACATTCAATGTTACGATTATAAACAAAAAAGTACCTTCGAGGAGAATTTCTCCACCTTGCTTGATGGAGGATATATGGTAGAGTTTGTTTATCCGTGATATAATCTAAATATAAACACCGTGTGTTTCTGTAAAGTCAGTTTTAGGTTATTGGATCCTAAAACACAATTTATTTAATAAATAGTTTAGTATATAGTATTCTATGATTCTGCCTATATGTAATTCTAAGACTGAGCCAGACATAGCGTTAGAGAATTATAATTAAAATGATATATATTTATTGATTGAAAGCTAAAATGTATTCATCCAAAAATAATAATCAGGGCAAGTAGATTTGAAGGGAAACATTCGCTATTATCATAAAACTTAACAAAATAAAAGAAAATTTATCTTTGAAATCATCGAATAAATTTAATTTCCTATCTTCATTACGGCAATATCCTAAACGTTTAGGTATTTCTGATGTCATAGGAATTAAGATCCAAATTTAGATTAAAAATTTAAAATCCATTTTTTACTTGCATTGTAACATGATACTTAGATAGGTATTAGGTAGGCCAGAGCATCCGCCACCCGTTGACACACTACCGCCAGAGATTTATTAGGTCCTTTGACTGGCTAAGGAACACTACATTGGATTCCTCTCTCTGCTAACGACGCACTTTCCATTCACCTATATATGCAACGAATAGTCTGACTAGAGTATTTTTTCCACATCCTCCTCCGTTCTCATGCATCTGACAACACTGAAATCAAAAAATAAAACAATTCTTATTCGCTCAAGGATTACCTCTTTCACTGTAGTTGTACAGTGGAACAGGCTGCTTTCCTCTTGGTAAGGGTTGAATACTCTTTAAGCATGGTAATCAGGAAACTCCAAATTCAGAACATTATTTTCTAGTTGTGGGTGCAACATAGCCTCAGTACCAAAGTGTTCCTCTGTCTTTAATTACGGTTACCTTGCGTGAGGGTACACTCGGAACCACTATTCTATAGCTTATCTATGTTAGATTAGTATGTATTTACAGTTCTTGAAATATTTTATTCTAACTGTACCACCCGTGTGTCATACGATCGTACATAGTAACGACATTTCTCTTTTTTGTATATATTATTCTTTGTATCTTCGCTCTCCCCTCCTACTGACAGCAACTTGCATGAACCTGTCTGCTTTTCTCATTGTTAACTGTTAACAGAACCGGTTGCCAGTTGGACAAGAAATAGCATGTTGTATTTTGTGACCTTCTTGCCGGGACTTAGTGTGTATATATACCGATGTGTCTATAATAAAGCACTCAGTTGATTTCATGCCGCTTTTAAGTCACAACCTACTCTTGGATCGTCACATAACTGTCTTTTGTAGCTTATTTATTTACTTATTTACTTTCCTCGCTGAGGTAATTTCCCTGTTGGTATCCTTGGTCTCATAGCATCTTTTTTTTTTCCAACAAGAGTTGTGGCTTGGGAAGCAATAATAATAATAATAATAATAATAATAATAATAATAATAATAATAATTATGGAAACAAACCTATATTTCAATTTTCTGAATGGAGTACCATTTTGCAGGGCCTAGTACGTACACTGCTCAGATCCACAGAGGTGTGATATAATTTGTGGAATTAAGCTATGATGACACTTGCCAGCCCTCACAACTTCGGAAAATTATCGCGTCTGTTGGATTACAGAGGCATGTTGAAGTTTTATTAACTATATTTTTTGGCTCAGGCCATGTCGTCTTGATGGAAGTTCCCAAAGGGTAGCTTCCTAGGGTATATTTGACTAAAGTGATATTCCCAGAGAATTTTACCTTAAGGTATCCAGAATTCTAACTCCTGGAGCGAATATCCCTAAATAAATCTAACAGGGATATCAAATAATATCAGAGGACGTATTCTTGACACGCCACATAACTGTCTTCACCCCGAACAGTATTAACGCTTCGAGGGGTTACAGTGACAAGAATCTAGAAACGAGAATGCAAAGAGAGCCGCTCATAAGGCATCTCTCCTATTCCGTTTCCAGTGTGCATCTGACGAAGACGGCAGCGCCATCTTTATTCCTTTTCATGTAGCTCTACTACTCGGTGTTTTCCCTTGTGATCTCTCGTAATTTGGGATATTATTCAACATTATGATGCTTTCTTCGGCCTCTTCTACCTCTGGAAAATTGAGTATTATCTTTACTTTGTAAAAATTGAAGCTCTTGTCGTTTTGAGTTAAATCAGAAGTGATATTAACGTAAACAAGAGCTGTTGCCTACCGGAGGCATCCTGGATGCTGTCGCTCGTTATGCATGGGTCGTTTAGTTAGCCAGAGCGACGTTCCCGGTTTATTATGCTTTAATAATCTAGCTATTTAGCTCCTCTAGGAATTCTTATATGATGCCGTTAATTTTTAGTTCGGCGATTTAGGTAACCGATCTTGCCCTTCGCGAGGCTTAGTAGCCAAGGCGTCTGGCCCTAGTACTTTCATGCATGATATAAGTTTTCCGAGTGTTATGTTATTGAAGCTATAGGCAGATATTTATACATGTAAGATTTTGTTGAATTTTCTTCTCCAAGATTGTATGCGAGAGAGTTTCGGTGATTTAGGTAATCGATTCTCACCGCACCTAGGCTATTAGCCTAATGGGCTTTAGTATACTTTCGCACACATTCCCAGTTTTTCTTTTCTCCTCCGGAGACTAAGTTCAATCCCTTTTTCCCTCTGAGTAAGCCTTAGGCTTAGTCAGAGTGGGTCTATCTGAATAATAATCAGGGTTAACTATACTGGGATATGTCTGTCCTGACCCGGTAACCAGAGTGACTGGTTTTTGGGTTTGGGGCAGAACATCAGAGTTTCTAGTCTGTGGTCTGCGTCTTCCTAGCATAGAGGATGAGTTTCCTTTGCTAGGTTAGGCGCAGACACAGGAGGCTTTGCTTCCCTAGCCCACATCTGAAGGATTCTGTACGAGATGATTCCTTCTTCTAGTGGTCTAGAAGACTGTCCTGTGTTGCTATTCTCGGGCTGGAGAATGAGTTTTTCTCCGTTGGCTGACGAAATAACAACACATAACTTTGTTCTGGTATGGAGGAGGATAGCAAGTATTGCCAACCTTCCTCCCTAATAGACAAACTCTAGGTTAGGATGAGCTTTCCTAACTGCTGGGTGTGTCTCATACTAGAACGAAGTTTGCAGGACCCTTATCCCTTTCCCCCCTATCTTTCTTAGTGATGGCCTAGCCATTACATCTTTTGGCCGCAGTCCTACTTTCGTACCTAGAGTAGGTTAGGAAGGGGGACCGGCTCAGCTCTCTGCCGGCCGGCCCGTTATTGCCGGCCGGCAGACACCCCTTTTCTTCTACAGAGTGAACCCCAGACCTCCCTTGGTCTCTCTTCCATGTCTGCTGGTAGAGCCCGGCAGGCTATGGATAGATAGGAAGTCTGAATGTTACATTTTCCCTGTCCATATGTTCACTCTTTCTGGATGGGAGGTTGTATGGTAATGCCACCTTATAACCTTACATCCATACTGTTTCTCTTGCTAGTGTATTGTACCCCTACCCCGTAAAGCCGGCAGCCGGGCTAGGGGTGAAGGTTCTCTGGTTTGTAGTCACTGCCGGCCGGCACGGGTATCGCTACCTTTGCCTGCCGGCAGTAGAAACACAACCCCGAGATCTGCCGGCCACTACGATTATCGGCTGGCAGCCGGGTGCTAGTGTTTTTAGTTGCCTGCCAGCAGTGATTGCCGGCCGGCACACATTTGCGAACCAGTGAATTGCCGCCTATTAGTTAAAGGTAGTATACCTTTGATCTATACAGGGGTAAATGCTGGCGCGTGCCGGCCGGCACGACAGCATGCGATGTACAGTAGTTTCTATATTTGTGGTGTAGTACACACTGCATTGTTAAAACTACAGTATAGAGTTTGTTGTAACCCTAAAGTTCTTCCAACATACTTAATGTTATCTGGTACAGCCTTTTGTTGAGACCGTACAGTATATAGAAAGTGAGTTCTTTCTGTATTCATTCTATCCTGTATATTAAAACTTTATTTCAAGGTGTGAGTTACACCTTAACTTTCCGCTTAGGAAAATTATAAGGTATTCTAGAACAGAATTAACCTTAGTTTTAATATCTTGTGAGGTCACAGCAATTAGCTGGGCAGGAAATACAAGTATGTATCTTTCCTTCTTTCTTTTCTAGCTTTACTGTATAAGCTACATGTATTAATAATAAGTGAAAAGCATTCACTTGATACTCATGGATTCTCTTTTCTTTACAGGAGGACCATCAGAAGTGCGGGAGTATGTTCTGCAATGTCCGCAGTAAGAACTTCTTTGGACATGAGTTATGCAGGAGGCATGCAACATGCGCAGTCTCCAAAGGTGATCTCCGGTATTGGGACCCTCAGGTATGTACTATATGTTCCAACCTGATTACCGAGCCATTTGACACCCCTAAGTCGGCGGAGTCAAGGGATGCGGCTAGGAAAAAGTTGCGAACCTGGGTGAGGGGTTTTCAGAAAAACACTTCAGGTCCCTACCTTCCAAATGAGAAGATGAGGGCCTACCTTTTCCCTAAGGCATCGGCTGGTGCAGTCATTCCTCAGCCTCAGGAGGAGATACCAACTGTCCAGAATCCGGTAGATTCTGAAGTCTCGGCCGCCCTTCAAGACATCCAATTTGACGATAAGATGTCAGAAGTGTTGGATTATACAGAGAAAGACCTTCTGGGAGAAGGTCAAGAGGAGGAGCTGACCCAGGCTCCAGAAATAGAGGAGGAAGAAATCGACGAGGTGTCGGTTACATTGGTTCTGGCCCCGGAACCTGTTTCCTCTACATCGTCTGCTATCCCAGGTGATCTGGGAAGGACTCTTTCTTGTATTGTTGAGATGATTCAACAAATACAGAAGAAGAGTGATGAAAAGGAAGCTGCGATGAAATTGGAGATACGTAGACTCGTAGCATCACGTGGGCCCCAGAAGCGACTCAAAGTGAAGGATATTCCTTTGTGCTTGGATACCAATCCTTGGAGGTATGCCGAAGACATGCCAATGACAACTGGGAAGATTGTAATGTCAGAGAAGTTGGGCTCAATTCCCCTGGAAGATGTGGAATTTTGGCCCAACAAAGACTCTTACCCGGACTGCTATGTCCGTCTTAGGAAGGAGCCAGCCTCAAAGGAGGAGACGGAGCCGAAGGAGGTCATAGTCCTTGACCATAGTAAAGCACAGGCATTACTAGCGAGCTTGATGAAAATGTACCAGCCTTTAGTAAGAAGCCTCCCTCCTTTGTGGCCTCTCAAACCAGAGCCTTTCCCTTCATGGAAAAGGGATAAAAGGCTGCCTTGAAGGCGGTGTAGGCAGGGAAACCTTGCGCCTGCTTGGAGGAATACAAGCCATTATCCCTGACCTTACCCTTGGACCAAAAATACTGGAAGGACGTTCACCTTAGCTTCTCAGTCGGGAAGCTGGAAGCTGATATTGCCGAACGTCAGTTTGGTGAGGAACTTCCAAAACTGTCGGAGTCTCTCTTGTGCAGAGAGCAAGACATAAAAGAAAGACTTACGTCACCGATGTCGTTGCAAACGACATTGGAAACGATGGCAAGTGACCCCAAGAACCAGGACATGTTCATGGTAGTGGCCAAAACCCATCTGGCCAGAGTTACGAAGGATCTCTATAGCTTTATTAAAGCTAGGAGAGCCTTTAGAGAGTTCGTGTTCACCTCGGCTGCGGTGAGGCACGAACCGAGGAAGCTGATCTCCTCTTGCATCTGGGGTAAGGACCTCTTTCCCAACGAAGTGGTTAAAAAGGTAGTAGACAAGGCCGCCACGGAGAATAGGAACCTTCTCAAAAAGTGTGGCTTAAATCTTAAGAGAAAGTCTTCTCTGGATGAGTTTCCCCATCCCAAGAAGAAGACAAAAAGGCCTAGGCTATCCTCTCGGCCAGCTAAGCCCTACCAACAGCAACAACAGCAACTCCCTGCGACTGCGGTGCCTTAGATAGTGGCACAACCTCCAACCACGTACCAGTTGGTACCTCAA
Source organism: Palaemon carinicauda (assembly GCF_036898095.1). Classification (NCBI taxonomy): domain Eukaryota; kingdom Metazoa; phylum Arthropoda; class Malacostraca; order Decapoda; family Palaemonidae; genus Palaemon; species Palaemon carinicauda. Next base: position 42,247,364 of record NC_090747.1, on the reverse strand, counting down.
CAAGTGGTGACACAGTCGCCAGTTTTTAACCCAGCTTTTGAAAGGCAGACTTCTTCCTTTCGCTCAAATGCTAGAGGAATAGACAGAGGTTCTTCTAGACGCCCTTGAAGGAGAAGGGGATTCAGGGGAGGACGCGGTCAAGGAGGCAAGGCCTCAGGTCCACAACAGCAGAAGTGAGATGTTTCCAGTAGGAGGGAGACTACATCAATTTAGGGATCGTTGGACTTTCGATCCATGGGCCGACGGTCTAATAAAAAATGGACTAGGTTGGAGCTGGAGCAGTCCTCCACCTCAATTTCCTCAGTTCTTCCAACACTCTACACCCGTTTTGGAAGAATATGTCCGAGAACTCTTAGAAAAAAGAGTAATCCGAAAAGTTAAGTCCATCAGGTTCCAAGGAAGGCTGTTTTGTGTTCCAAAGAAGGACTCAGAAAAACTCAGTCATTCTGGTCTTGTCACCACTCAACAAGTTCATAGTGAACTACAAGTTCAGGATGATCACACTTCAACACATAAGGACCCTACTGCCCAAAAGGGCATATACCGTCTCTATAGACCTGTCTTACTCTTATTGGCACGTTCCAATTAATCGTCACCTCTCCTACTTAGGCTTCAAGTTACAAAGAAGACTTTACACCTTCAGAGCAATGCCATAGCCCAAGGATTTTCATGAAGCTTGCGAACGCAACCATCTATCAATTACGCCTTAAGGGGATCCAAGTAGTGGCCTACTTGTATGACTGGCTGGAGTGGGCAGCATTCAGGACAGAATGCATGCAAGCCTTCAACACAGTGATCCAGTTCCTGGAACATCTGGGATTCAAGATCAACATCAAAAAGTCTCGTCTATCTCCAGCTCAAAAATTTCAGTGGCTGGGAATCCACTCGAATTTGAAGTCACATCGACTTTCCTTTCCTGGGAAGAAGAGGAAAGAAATAGCAGGATCTGTCAAGAGACTATTGAAATCCAAACGGATATCAAGACGCGAACAGGAGAGAGTGCTGGGCTCTCTACAGTTTGCTTCAATAACAGATCCAGTGCTAAGAGCACAGCTAAAGAATGCAACAGTAGTCTGGAGAAAATACGCATCAAACGCGCGAAGATATATATATATATATATATATATATATATATATATATATATATATATATATATATATATATATATATATATATATATATACATACATAAATATACATACATACATAGATATGCATATACATAAATATATATATGTATATATATATATATATATATATATATATGTATATATATATATGTATATATATATATATATATATATATATATATATATATATATATATATATATATATATTATATATATATATATATATATATATATATATATATATATATATATATATATATATATATATATGTATATATATATATATATATATATATATATATATATATATATATATATATATATATATATATGTATATATACATATATATATATATATATATATATATATATATATATATATATATATATATATATATATATATATATATATATATATACAGTATGTATATATATATATACATATATATATATATATATATATATATATATATATATATATATATATATATATATACATATATATATAATTTCACCTAGATATATCATCAAGGATTCAGCCATAGCCGTGGGAGACTATGTAGATGTCCCAGAATTATCTATATGATAACTATAGAGGGAACTTGTTTTTTAGAAATATTTCATAAATGTTTATAATTCAGAGTGATGATAACCATTTTTTTCTTAGCATCTTGAAACCTCTGGTGACATTCATCTTACCTGTTATCTAACTAAGCTCATTTCTTTTGGAATTAAGGTATCAGCTTAGATATTGGAATAATAATAATAATAATAATAATGATAATAATAATAATAATAATAATAATAATAATAATAATAATAATAATACCGTGCAAGTAATCGTTTGTTTGGTGTTTCTTACCTAGTTATATAAGATTATACAAGTCATTGTTATTTGTCTTAGAAAACAAGACATAAACTAACATTTTCTTCATATAATCCGATAATTCCCAAAAGTAGAATATTGAAGATTAATAATTGTCCGACTGAAACCCAATACGGATAAAACAATCGAAACTTCCTGAATAGAAACATAGATTTTATAAAAACTTTCAAATTTTTGTTGAAATTAAACGGTCTCTTCAGTATTTGAATATACTGATATATAATATCAAAGAACTCATTTGAATTACGGCTAATAAAATTTAATAAATCTAATCAATCTGAATCAATAACATTTACAAATGTATTATAATAATTCATGTTAATGGGATTCATATTTCGCTTCTAGGAGGGTTATAAAATGTTTCAAGTGGAAATATTTTCAACAACGATATTTGTGTCGCATTGCCTTTCTGTCTCCATTCTAACAGATGATTAGTTATTCCATTTGTCAAATATATTTTGTAAGTTATTATAATAGTCCAATTGTACACATAACTAGCCTGCTTCAGTAGAATAACTGAAAAGTTATGGAAATTACATGAAGCATAATGGTAAATTAGAGATTACACATTTTGTTGAAATTTAAGTATTTCTATAAACAATATGACAAATATTTCCATTATAACTTGCATTATTAACGGAAAATTTTATTTTATATCATTAAGAACGACTACCCATTCTTTTAACATTAGCAAAGTTTTTTTTTAAATTACAAGATAAAAGACCAAACAATAATTCATGTTGCATAAGTAAATTCCAAGACAAAAAACCAGGGCTTTATCATAATAACAATCCTTTATTGATGGGTTCAATTGTCTATATCTTACAGCCTAATATGATACACAAAAAGTTATTCTATTCATCTACAAAGAGCAAAAGAAAAGGCCAGTCTTATATCAATCGGTAACTGCATGTTCATCACTCGTTAGTCTAGCAGAAGATTGGACACTATCTACAATAATATAAAAATATTCAGTGTAGGTAAATATGTAGATAAAACTTTATTAGAAATTACATATAAATTGAATGTTAACATATACCATCACCATCTCCTCTTACGCCTATTGACGCAAAGGGCCTCGGTTATATTTCGCAAGTCATCTCTATCCAGAGCTTTGAATTCAATATTTCTCCGTTCATCATTTCCTAATTTGAGCTTCATAGGACTAATCCATGTAGGCTTTGGTATTCTAACTTTTACTGCCTTGTGTAGCCAAGCTGAACGTTTGGTGACCTAATATCTCTCGGGGACTTCGAAGAGCATGTTCAAACCATCTCCATCTACCCCTCATCATAATACCCTCCACATAAGATACTTGAGTAATCTCTTATAATTTCATTTCTAATCCTGTCCTGCCACTTAACTCCCAATATCCTTCTGAAGGCTTTGTTCTCAAATGTACTGAATCTATTAGAGTTTTTTTTTTTTTCATTGTCATACTATGACTCATGCCCATATTGTAAGACCGATCTTACTAAACTGATATATAGCCTGATTTTTATTAGGTAATTTTAGGTGATATGATTTCCAAAGCATTCTTAACCTAGCCATTGCTTGATTTGCTTTTATCAATCTTTCACTTAACTTTAATTCCAACGACCCTTTATTGGATATCATAGTACCTAGATACTTGAATTATTCTACTTCATTAATCCTTTTTCTTTCAAATGATACTTCATATTCCGTTGCATACTCCGTTCTCATCATCTTCAACCCAACCTCATGTTATATTGCATGCATTTTGTAACCAAGCGTTACAAATCCTGTGGTGCTCCGCTAACAAGGACAGCATCATCAGCATACTCTAGGTGTACCAAATTTCTATCACCAATCCAGTTCAATCCTTCTCCACCATCTCCGACTGTTCTACGTATTACAAAATCCTCTGGGGGGATAAGCAACATAGGTGACTACACGTCCCCTTTGAGTACTCCGCTGTTCACTATAAATTCGTTTGATAAGACTCCACTATCATGAACTGTACACTTGCTATGCTCATGAATAGACTTGATAAAATTTACATATTTGGGAGGAATTCCATAATAACGCAGGAATCTCCACAAAATTGGCCGGTGCACACTATCAAAGGCTTTTTCATAGTCCACAAAGGGATAAAAAGTAGATTTTTGTATTCTATATATTAATCTCAAAATT
>NC_090747.1:42230692-42238192 GCF_036898095.1 Palaemon carinicauda | reverse complement strand
CCTCCATAAGTTCACTCTTTCTGGATGGAAGGTCGTATGGCAATGCCACATTATAACCTTACATCCATACTGTTTCTCTGACTATTGTGTAGTACTCCTAACCCGGCTGCCGGCTTAACAGCCGACAGCTGGGCAGGTGGAGGTTCTCTGGTTCTGGGCTACTGCTGGCGGGCATGGGTATTATTACCTTTGCCTGCCGGCAGTGGAAACACAGCCTGAATTTGCTGGTCACTACGATTAGGGGCCGGCAGCCGGGTTTTAGTGTTTTCAGCTGTCGGTTGGCAATGATTGCCGGCCGGCACACAGTCGCGAATCAGTGGGCTGACGCTTATTAGTTCAAGATAGTATATCTTTGAATTATACAGGGGTAGATGACGGCCGGCACAACAGCATGCGATGTACAGTAGTTTCTATATTTGTAGTGTAGTACACACTGCTTTAATAGAAACTGCTGTACAGAGTTTGTGATAACACTAAAGTTCTTCATCATGTTTAATGTTATCTTGTACAGCCTTTTGTTGAGACCGTACAATATATAGAAAGTAAGTTCTTTCTTTATTCTTTCTATCCCGTATATCAAAACTTTATCTCAAGGTGTGAACTACACCTTAAAATTCTGTTTAGGAAATTACATAAGGTATTCTAAAATAGAATTACCTTAGTTTCAATATCTCTGGAGGTTTCAGCAATTGACTGGGCAGGAAATACAAGTATGTGTCTTTCCTTCTTTCTTTTATAGCTTTTCTATATAAGCAAAATGTTTCAATATAAGTGAAACCCTTCACTTGATACTCATGGATTTTTCTTCTCTTTACAGGAGGACCATCCGAAGTGCGGGAGTATGTTTTGTATTGTCCGCAGTAAGAACTTTTGTGGACATCAATTTGCAGGAGGCACGCAGCATGCGCAGCCTCCAGAAGTGATCTCCGGTATTGGAACCCTCAGGTTTGTACAGTTTGTTCTAACCTGATTACCGAGGCTTTTGACGACCCTAAGTTGACGGAGTCAAGGGATGCTGCCAGGGAAATGTTACGATCCTGGGTGAGAGGTTTTCAGAAAAACACCTCAGGCCACTACCTTCCAAATGAGAAGATGAGGGCCTACCTTTTCCCTAATGCATCGGCTGATGCAATCATCCCCCAGCCTCAGGTGGAGATACCAACTGCCCAGTATCCGGTAGATTCTGAAGTCTCGGCCGCCCTTCAAGACATCCAACTGGACGATAGGATGTCGGAGGTGTTGGATTCTGCCGAGAAGGACCTTATAGGAGAAGGTCAGGAGGAGGAGCTGTTCCAGGCTCCTCAAGTAGAAGAGGAAGAAATCGACGAAGTGTCGGTTACATCGATTCTGGAACCAGAACCTGTTCCTTCTACATTGTGTGCTATCCCAGATGAACTGGGAAGGACTCTTTCTTCCATTGTTGAGATGATCCAACAAATTCAAAGGAAGAATGATGAGAAGGAAGCTGCAATGAAACTGGAGATACGTAGACGTAGACTTGCAGCATCACGTGGGCCCCAGAAGCGGCCCAGCGTGAAGGATCTTCCTTTTTGCTCGGATACCAATCCTTGTAGGTATGCCGAACACATGCCAATGACAACCGGGAAGATCGTGATCTCAGAAAGTTGGGAGCAATTCCCCTGGAAGAAGTGGAATTTTGGCCCAACAAAGATTCTTATACGGACTGCTATGTCCTTCTTAGGAAGGAGCCAGCCTCAAAGGAGGAGACGGAGACGAAGGAGGTCATAGTTTTTTACCATAGTAAAGCTCAGACGTTACTAACGAGCTCGATGAAAGAGAGGGGCTTCACGAACTCAAAGGTGCCCGCCTTGAGTAAGAAGCTTCCCTCGTTTGTGGCCTCTCCTACCAGAGCCTTTCCTTTCTTGGAAAAGGGATATAAGGCAGCTTTGAAGGCGGTGGAGGCAGGGAAACCATGCCCCTCCTTGGAGGAGTGCAAGCCGTTATCTCTGACCTTGCCCTTGGACCAAGAAGACTGGAAGGACATACACCTTACCTTCTCAGTCGGGAAGCTGGAAGCTGATATTGCTGAACGCCAGTTCGGTGAGGCACTTCCAAAACTGTCGGAGGTTCTCTTGCGTGGAGAGCAAGAGACAAAGGAAAGACTTGCGGCATCGATGTCGTTGCAAACGACACTAGAAATGATGGCAAGTGACCCCAAGAACCAGGACATGTTCATGGTTGTGGCCAAAACCCATCTGGCCAGAGTTACGAAGGATCTCTATATCTTTATTAAAGCTAGGAGAGCCTGTAGAGAGTTCGTGTTCGCCTCGGCTGCGGTGAGGCACGAACCGAGGAAACTGATCTCCTCTCGTAATTGGGGTAAAGACCTCTTTCCCAAAGAAGTGGTTAAAGAGGTAGTAGACAAGGCTGTCACAGAGAATAGGAACCTTCTCAAAAAGTGGGGCTTAGATCTTAAGAGAAAGTCTTCTCGGGATGAGGGTCCCCAACCGTACCGACAGCAATATCAACAACAACTTCCTGTGACCGCTGTGCCTCAGATAGTGGCACAACCTCCACCCACGTACCAGCAGGTACCTCAACAAGTGGCGACACAGTCGTCAGTTTTTAACCCAGCCTTCGAAAGGCAGACTTCTTCCATTCGTTTGAGAGCTAGAGGAATAGCCAGAGGTTCTTCTAGACGCCCTTCAAGAGGAATTGGATACAGGGGAGGACGCGGTCAAGGAGGCAAGTTCTCAGGTCCACAACAGCAGAAGTAAGATACTTCCAGTAGGAGGGAGACTACAGCTATTTAGGGATCGCTGGACATTCGATCCCTGGGACCACAGCCTAATTAAAAATGGACTAGGTTGGAGCTGGAGCAGTCCTCCACCTCAATTTCCTCAATTCTTCCAACACTCAACCCCCGTTCTGGAAGAATATGTACGAGAACTCTTAGACAAAAGAGTAATCCGGAAAGTTAAGTTCATAAAATTCCAAGGAAGGCTATTTTGTGTTTCAAAGAAGGACTCAGAAAAACTCAGTCATTTTAGACTTGTCGCCACTCAACAAGTTCATAGTGAACTACAAGTTCAGAATGCTCACGCTTCAACACATAAGGACCCTAGTGCCCAGAAGGGCATATACTGTCTCTATAGACTTGGCTGACGCTTATTGGCACCTTCTAATTAATCGTCACTTCTCCTCCTTCAGAGCCATGCCTTTTGGGCTAAACATAGCCCAAAGGATTTTCATGAAGCTTGCGAACACAGCCGTCTATCAATTACGCCTCAAGGGGGTCCAAGTAGTAGCCTACTTGGATGACTGGCTGGTGTGGGCAGCATCCAGGACAGAATGCATGCAAGCTTCTAAGATAGTGATTCAGTTCCTGGAACATCTGGGATTAAAGATCAACATAAAAAAGTCTCGACTTTCTCCAGCTCAAAAATTTCAGTGGTTGGGAATCCACTGGAATTTGGAGTCACATCCACTTTCCATTCCTGGTAAGAAGAGGAAAGAAATAGCTGGATCTGTCAGGAGTCTATTGAAATCCAAACGGATATCAAGACGCGAACAGGAGAGAGTGCTGGGTTCTCTACAATTTGCTTTGATAACAGATCCAGTGCTAAGAGCCCAGCTAAAGGATGCAACAGGAGTCTGAAGAAAGTATGCATCAAACGCGCGAAGAGATCTAATAATATCACTACTAACTCGACTGCAAACGCTTCTCAAGCCGTGGTCCAATGCCAAACAATTGAAGAAATCAATACTTCTTCAACCTCCTCCCCCGTCAGTAACTATCCACACAGACGCTTCAAAGGAAGGCTGGGGAGGTCACTCTCATCCAATGAGAGTCCAAGGAGCTTGGTCCGATCTTTTCAATTCATTTCACATCAACTTTCTGGAAGCAATGGCAGTACTTCTGACACTAAAGAAAGTTTCTCCTCGACACTCGACCCACATAAGACTGGTTCTAGACAGTGAGGTGGTAATGAGATGCCTGAATCGACTAGGGTCGAGGTCACCTCAAATCAACCAACTGATGTTGGCCATATTCCGTTTGGCAGAAAGGAAGAAATGGTACCTGTCAGCAGTTCACATTCAAGGGTTCCGCAATGTGATAGTGGACGCTCTATCCAGGTTTATACTTATAGAGTCAGAATGGTTCCTTCACGTAGGATCGTTCTCCTTCATTTTGAGTCAAGTCCCAGAGCTGCAGATAGACCTCTTTGCGACGAAAGACAACAAGAAAATAGATCGTTTCGTGTCCCCATAGGAGGATCCGCTAGCGGAGGCAGTGGACGCTATGTCCCTGGACTGGAACAGATGGTCCAATATTTATCTGTTCCCTCCGCACAACCTCCTTTAGAAGGTCCTCGATAAGCTGAGATCCTTCAAAGGGAAAGCAGCAATAGTGGCCCATAAGTGGCCAAATAGCGTGTGATTCCCTCTGGCATTGGAACTACGACTAAAATTCGTACCGCTACCAGATTCATCCCTGTCTCAGCGAGTACAGAAGTCGACTGTCTTCGCTTCATCACAGAAAACACGGAACCTACATCTCATGATTTTCTCTGCTTAACGATGAGAAAATGATTCTGTGTTAAAAGTCAGCTCAGACTTTTGGAGGAAACCAGAAGACATTAAGAAGCTTCAGGGAAGAAACAGATATCCCTTGTCAAGGCGAAGAAACCAAGAGAAATCTAGACAGATTTCTATTTATCATTCCTCATTCATCTTCATGGATTTAGCAGCCAACATAATTCTTTTGTTCAGGTCTGCCTTGACAAGACAGATACCATATGCCTTACAGGTCGACCTTTCTAACGACGTTCTTAATGAACTACAAAGACCCATGCTAGGCTTAGCCCTTCAGCGCCTCCAAAGACCCTTTGCATGGTCAGTAGATAAGATTCTTCATTTTGTATAAATAATGAACAATGAGGAATGCGCTTAGAAGGCCTTGAATTTTAAGTCATATTTCTGCTTGTACTCGCTTTGGGGGCCAGAGTTATTGAAATAGTGGCTCTCTCTAGAGAGGAAGGCCACGTCCAGTTCTTGGAGGGAGAACTAAATCTATTTCCAGACCCAACGTTTCTTACCAAGAACAAGCTACTCACCAACAGGTGGGGTCCCTAGAGAATCTGCCCTCTGAAGGAAGATGCATCTCTATGTCCAGTGGAGTGCCTAAAGGTCTATCTTCATAGAACTTCCGACTTTATGGGAGGACAGCTGTTCAGAAGAAAAACCCTGGGTTCAAAGTTTTCCATAACTAAGGGCGAAAATCACCCTTGTTATTCGCAGAACGGATCCAGACAATACACCCGTTAGTCATGATCCGAGGAAAGTTGCCTCTTCCATAAAATTTCTTTAATTATATGGACTTTGAACATCCTTGTTTGTACACCGGCTGGTAGTCATCCAAGGTGTTCTTTACGCACTATGCGAAGCTAGTGGAGCAACTTAAGAGTTCTCTAGTAGCAGCAGGTAGAATTGTTTATCCTTCTGATTTAAATCTGCGAGGAACAGTGTAATTAATTTCGGACGATTAATTAAGAGGGTGCGTGTGTAGTCACTGTATGTTACTACACACTGAGCGATATGCCACGAAAGTGTCCTTACGAACTGTTCCATTGTCGTCGGTGAACTATAGCATAATACGGACACTTGTGCCAAGCGTTTTTTACTCTAGTGTAAATTAACAGTATACAGACTATATCATTATTATTGCTAATTCAATTGAAGTGGCAAATCTGTTTCCTAGTAGACAAAACAATATTTTCTGTTGACTGTTTTTCTTTATGCTTTGATGCATATCATCCACGTTTTATAAATTTTATAAATGTTGATCTGATATGTACGTTTATTAAATTTTAATAAACTCATTTTATTAGAAATGTACTGAGCATTAAGATTAAAATATGGATATTTTTATCATGGTATGTCTTTTAAGACTGTTCCCTGATTCAAGCAAAAGTCCACTCACTTTAACCCTTCCTTGGAAGGGTTGACGTGGTACCCTAACGGGATAGTGGCAGAGGCAAAATTTGTTTCTATGCAAATACAACCATTATCCAATAGTTAATATGAGTAGTCACATTGGGGAAGGTGTCACAAATTCATACTGACATTGGTGACTCTTATACAAACTTTGCTTTATATTGTATAGGGCGAGACCACTATACAAGCTTGTCATTTTGTCATCCATAGTTATTATATACTCCTCGAGACTTTTTCCAGAGTCTATTATGACTCATCCCTGTAGGGGGCAGGAAGCACTAACATAGTTCAGGCTTAGATGAAATGATGTATGACGGTAACATCATAGGTCTCTAGGTCTAGATGGACCAGGAAAATACTTTCTTGAGAGTAGGGCACTGATTGAAAATCCACAGATACAGTATTGCTCTGGTAAACTTCCATCAGGACGACATGGCCTGAGCCCAAAAAACGGATTTTGAGCGAAGCGAAAAATCTATTTTTGGGGGAGGTAGCCATGTCGTCCTGATGGAACCACCCTTCCTTTTATTGTAAAAGGGCTTATTGACCCCTCCCTATAATGCAGTATCTGTAACACCTTGTATATCGCTACAAGGAATAAAGAGGGCGCTACCGACTTCATCAGATACACACTGGAAACGGAATTGGAGAGATGTCTTATGAGCGGCTGTCTTTTCATTTTTGTTTCAGATTCTTGTCACTGTAACCCCTTGAAGCGTTAATAATGTTCGGGGTAAAGATAGCTATGTGACGTTTCAAGAATACGTCCTCTGATATTATGCGATATCCCTGTGAGATTATTTAGGGATATTCGCTCCAGGAGTTAGAATTCTGGATACCTTAAGGTAAAATTCTCTGGGAATATCACTGTAGTCAAATATACCCTAGAAAGCTACCTAATAGGAACTTCCATCAGGACGACATGGCTACCACACCCAAATATAGATTTTTCGCTTCGCTCAAAATCCGTTATATATACCCGATATAGATACTAGTTCCTCATTATATGCGTTAACAACTGTATAGTTTATAAAATAGATTTTGAAGATTTTAAAATAAAACAAGTTTTTCCCTCTGGATGGAATCGATGACACTCCGTTTTATTGTCCGTATAAAAAGTTGATAACATAAAATGGATTTCAGTTATAAAAGATAATGGTACATTTTTGTCCAAACTCAACAATTAGCTGATTTTTTTTTTGCGTAAAAATTGCAATAAATATTGAATATTATTAATATTTTAGGAAGATATGTATAGCTGTTTATATTGTAATAATAAAAAATACTACCTCATACTTTGTATGTTTTTCAGATACCAGTGTCAGAATAGAATCTGCTGTTTGTGGAATAATGAGAAATAGGGAATCAAAAAAAAGACAAATATCATTGGCTGGGAAATCCCTCACTGCAATTGGAATGGTGAAGCAAAAACATTATTTTGCCCAAAATATTTTTCGGGAAGCCACAAAAAAAAAGAATCAAACGAATTTTCCTCTTAATTCAACATTTTATGTGCTTTAATGCTATATCAATAGAATCGAT
>NC_090747.1:42210692-42225692 GCF_036898095.1 Palaemon carinicauda | reverse complement strand
TAGGACCCTTACCCCTTCCCTACCTCTCTTTCTTATATTATCTTTTGGCCGCAGTCCTACTTCCGTACCTAGTTTAGGTTAGGATGGAGGACCGGCTCAGCTCTCTGCCGGCTGGCAATTACGATTCGGCCGGCAGAGACCCCTTGTTCTTTGCAGAGTGAACCCAAGACCTCCCCTGGTCTCCCTTCCATGTCTGTCGGTAGAGTTTGGCAGGCTATGGATTCTTTGGAAGCCTGAATGCTACATTTTCCCCTTCTGTAAGTTCACTCTTTCTGGATGGAAGGTCATATGGCAATACCGCCTTATAACCTTACATCCATACTGTTTCTCTGACTATTGTGTTGTACCCCTAACCCGGCTGCCAGCTTAACAGCCGACAGCTGGGCAGGTGGAGGTTCTTTGGTTCTTAGCTACTGCCGGCGGGCATGGGTATTTCTACCTTTGCCTGCCGGCAGTGGAAACACATCCCGAATCTGCTGGCCACTACGATTAGCGGCCGGTAGCCGGGTATTAGTGTTTTCAGCTGTCGACCGCCAATGATTACTGGCCGGCACACAGTTGCGAATCAGTGGGCTGCCGCCTATTAGTAAAAGGTAGTATATCTTCGAATTGTACAGGGGTAGATGCCGGCCAGCACGTACCGGTGCATGCTGGCCGGAACAACAGCATGCGATGCACAGTAGTTACTATATTTGTAGTGTAGTACACACTGCGTTAGTAAAACTACAGTACAGAGTTTGTGATAACACTAAAGTTCTTCAACATACTTAATGTTATCTTATACAGCCTTTTGTTGAGACCGTACAATATATAGAAAGTGAGTTCTTTCTGTATTCATTCTATCCCGTATATTAAAACTTTATTTCAAGATGTAAGATGCACCTTAAATTTCCGTTTAGGAAATTACATAAGGTATTCTAGATTAGAATTAACCTTAGTTTTAATATCTTGGGAGGTTACAGCAATTGACTGGACAGGAAATAAGGGTATGTGTCTTTCCTTCTTTCTTTTATAGCTTTTCTATATAAGCTAAATGTTTCAATATAAGTGAAAAGCTTTCACTTGATACTCATGGATTTTTTTCTCTTTACAGGAGGACCATCCGAAGTGCGGGAGTGTGTTCTGTAATGTCCGCAGTAAGAATTTCTGTGGACATCAACTTTGCAGGAGGCACACAGCCTGCGCAGCCTCCAGAGGTGATCTCAGGTATTGGGACCTTCAGGTTTGTACAGTTTGTTCTAATCTGATTACCGAGGCTTTTGACGACCCTAAGTCGACGGAGTCAAGGGATGCTGCCAGGGGAAAGGTTACGATCCTGGGTTAGAGGTTTTCAGAAAAACACTTCAGGCCCCTACCTTCCAAATGAGAAGATAAGGGCCTACCTTTTCCCTAAAGCATCGGCTGATGCAATCATCCCCCGGCCTCAGGTGGTGATACAAACTGCCTAGAATCCGGTAGATTCTGAAGTCTCGGCCGCCCTTCAAGACATCCAATTGGACGATAAGATGACGGAGAAGTCGGATTATACAGAGAAGGACCTTCTAGGAGAAGGTCAGGAGGAGGGGTTATTCCAGGCTCCTCAAGTAGAAGAGGAAGAAATCGACGAGGTGTCGGTTACATCAGTTCCGGACCCAGAACCTGTTCCATCTACTTCGTCTGCTATCCCATATGAACTGGGAAGGACTCTTTCTTCCATTGTTGAGATGATCCAACAAATTCAAAGGAAGAATGATGAGAAGGAAGCTGCAATGAAACTGGAGATACGCAGACTTGCAGCATCACGCGGGCCCCAGAAGCGTCTCAAAGTCAACGATCTTCCTTTGTGCTCGGATACCAATCCTTGGAGGTATGCCGAACACATGCCAATGACAACCGGGAAGATCGTGAGTTCAGAAAAGTTGGGAGCAATTCCCCTGGAAGATGTGGAATTCTGGCCCAACAAAGATTCTTATCCGGACTGCTATGTCCGTCTTAGGAAGGAGCCAGCCTCAAAGGAGGAGACGGAGCGGAAGGAGGTCATAATTTTTTACCATAGTAAAGCTCAGGCATTACTAGCAAACTCGATGAAAGAGAGGGGCTTCACGAACCCAAAGGTGCCCGCCTTGAGTAAGAAGCTTCCCTCTTTTGTGGCCTCTCCTACCTGAGCCTTTCCCTTCTTGGAAAAGGGATATAAGGCAGCCTTAAAGGTGGTGGAGGCAAGGAAACCATGCCCCTCCTTGGAGGAGTGCAAGCCGTTATCTCTGACCTTGCCGTTGGACCAAGAAGACTGGAAGGATGTACACCTTACCTTCTCAGTCGGGAAGCTGGAAGCTGATATTGCTGAACGTCAGTTCGGTGAGGAACTTCCAAAAATGTCGGAGGTTTTCTTGTGTAGAGAGCAAGAGACAAAGGAAAGACTTGCGGCATCGATGTCATTGCAAACGACATTAGAAACGATTGCAATTGACCCCAAAAACCAAGACAGCAACAACAACAACAACTTCGTGTGACCGCGGTGCCTCAGATAGTGGCACAACCTCCAACCACGTACCAGCTGGTACCTGAACAAGTGGCGACACAGTCGCCAGTTTTTAACCCAGCCTTCAAAAGGCAGACTTCTTCCTTTCATTCGAGAGCTAGAGGAACAGCCAGAGGTTCTTCTAGACGCCCTTCAAGAGGAAGGGGATACAGGGGACGACGTGGTCAAGGAGGCAAGGCCTCAGGTCCACAACAGCAGAAGTGAGATACTTCTAGTAGGAGGGAGACTACAGCTATTTAGGGATCGCTGGACCTTTGATCCCTGGGCCCAGAGCCTAATTAAAATTGGACTAGGTTGGAGCTGGAGCATTCCTCCACTTCAATTCCCTCAATTCTTCCAACACTCAACCCCGTTCTGGAAGAATATGTCCGAGAACTCTTAGACAAAAGAGTAATCCGGAAAGTTAAGTCCATAAAATTCTAAGTAATGGTCTTTTGTTCCAAAGAATGACTCAGAAAAACTCAGAATCATTCTAGACTTGTCGCCACTCAACAATTTCATAGTGAACTACAAGTTCAGAATGCTCACGCTTCAACACATAAGGACCCTACTGCCCAGAAGGGCATATACTGTCTCTATAGACTTGTCTGACGCTTATTGGCAAGTTCCAATTAATCGTAACCTCTCCTACCTAGGCTTCAAGTTACATACAAAACTTTACGCCTTCAGAGATATGCCTTTCGGGCTAAACATAGCCCCAAGGATTTTCACAGAGCTTGCGAACACAGCCGTCCATCAATTACGCCTAAAGGGGGTCGAAGTAGTAGCCTACTTGGACGACTGGCTGGTGTGGGCAGCATCCAGGAAAGAATGCATGCAAGCTTCTAAGCTAGTGGTCCACTTCCTGGAACATCTGGGATTCAAGATCAACATCAAAAAGTCTCGACTTTCTCCAGCTCAAAAATTTTCAATGGTTGGGAATCCATGGGAATTTGGAGTCACATCGACTTTCCCTTCCTGGAAAGAAGAGGAAAGAAATAGTAGGATCTGTCAAGAGACTATTGAAATCCAAACGGATATCAAGACGCGAATAAGAGAGTGCTGGGCTCTTTACAGTTTGCTTCGATAACAGATCCAGTGCTAAGAGCACAGCTAAAGGATGCAACAGGAGTCTGGAGAAAATACGCATCAAACGCGTGAAGAGATCTAATAAGACCACTACCAACTCGACTGCGAACGCTTCTCAAGCCGTGGTCCAATGCCAAGCAATTGAAGAAATCAATACTTCTTCAACCTCCTCCTCGTCAGTAACTATCCACACAGACGCTTCAAAGGATGGCTGGGGAGGTCACTCTCATCAGATGAGAGTCCAAGGTACTTGGTCCAATCTTTTATAGTCATTTCACATCAACTTTCTAGAAGCCATGGCAGTTCTTCTGACACTAAAGAAAGTTTCTCCTCGCCACTCGACCCACACAAGGCTGGTTTTAGACAGCGAGGTGATAGTGAGATGCCTGAATCAACAAGGGTCAAGGTCACCTCAAATCAACCAAGTGATGTTGGCCATATTCCCTTTGGCCTAATGGAAGAAATGGCACCTGTCAGCAGTTCACTTTTAAGGGTTCCGCAATGTGACAGCGGACGCTCAATCCAGGTTTACACCTATAGAGTCAGAATGGTCCCTTGACGCAGGATCGTTCTCCTTCATCTCGAGCCAAGTCCCGGAGCTGCAGATAGACCTCTTTGTGACAAAGGACAACAAGGAAATAGATTGTTATGTGTCCCCATGCGAGGATCCGCTAGCGGAGGCAGTGGATGTTATGTCCCTAGACTGGAACAGATGGTCCAATATTTTTCTGTTCCCTCCGCACAACCTCCTTTTGAAGGTTCTCGATAAGCTGAGATCCTTCAAAGGGAAAGTAGCAAGTGGCCTACAAGTGGCCAAATAGCGTGTGGTTCCCTCTGACATTCGAACTACGACTAAAATTTGTACCGCTACCGGATCCATCCCTGTCTCAGTGAGTACAGAAGTCGACTGTCTTCACTCCATCACAGAAAACACGGAACCTACATCTCATGATTTTCTCTCATTAGCGATGAGAAAAAGATTCGGTGTTTAAAGTCAGTTTAGACTTTTGGAGGAAACCAGAAGACATTATGAGGCTTCAGGGAAGAAAAAGATATCCCTTGTCAAGGCGAAGAAACCAAAAGAAATCTCGACAGATTCCTATTTATCATTCTTCATTCACCTTCATGAGCAAGATTTTGCCGCAAAACAATTCTATTGTTCAAGCCTGCCTTAACAAGTCAGATACCATATGCCTTACAGGTCGACCTTTCTAACGACGTTCTTAATAAACTACAAAGGCCCATGCTGGGCTTAGCCCTTCAGCGCCTCCAAAGACCCTTTGCATGGTCAGTAGATATGATTCTTTATTGTGTACAAATAATGAACAATGAGGAATGCACTTAGAAGGTTTTGAATTTAAGTCATATTTCTGTTTGTACTCGCTTTGTGGCCAGAGTTAGTGAAATAGTGGCTCTCTCTAGAGAGGAAGGCCACGTCCAGTTCTTGGAGGGAGAACTGAATCTATTTCTAGACCCAACGTTTCTTACCAGGAACAAGCTACCCACCAAAAGGTGGGGTCCCTAGAGATTCTGCCCTCTAAAGAAAGATGCATCTCTATGTTCAGACTTTATGGGAGAACAGCTGTTCAGAAGAGAAACCCTGGGTTCAAAGTTATATATAAC
Source organism: Palaemon carinicauda (assembly GCF_036898095.1). Classification (NCBI taxonomy): domain Eukaryota; kingdom Metazoa; phylum Arthropoda; class Malacostraca; order Decapoda; family Palaemonidae; genus Palaemon; species Palaemon carinicauda. Next base: position 42,220,483 of record NC_090747.1, on the reverse strand, counting down.
TAAGGGCGAAAATCACCCGTGTTATTCGCAGAACGCATCCAGACAGTACACCCGTTAGTCATGATCCGAGGAAAGTTGCCTCCTCCATATAATTTTTTTAATTATATGGACTTTGAACATCCTTGTTTTTACACCGGCTGGTAGTCATCCAAGGTGTTCTTTATGCACTATGCGAAGGAAGTGGAGCAACTTAAAAGGTCTGTGGTAGCAGCAGGTAGAATTCTTTAACCTTCTGTTTTAAATCTGCGAGGAACAGTGTAATTAATTTCGGACGATTAATTAAGAGGGTGCGTGTGTAGTCACTGTATGTTAGTACACACTGTGCGATAGGCCATCAAAGTGTCCTTACGAACTGTTCCATTGATATCGGTGAACTATAGCATAATACGGACACATGTGCCAAGCGTTTTTTACGCTAGTGTAAATAAACAGTATACAGACTATATCATTATCATTAATAATTCAATTAAAGTGGCAAATCTGTTTCCTAGTAGACGAAACAATATTTTCTGTTGACTGTTTTTCTTTATGCTTTAATGCATATCATCCACATTTTATAAATTTTATAAATGTTGATCTGATATGTACGTTTATTAAATTTTAATAAACTAGTTCATACTCATTTTATTGGAAATGTACTGAGCATTGAGATTAAAATATGGATATTTTTATCATGGTATGTCTTTTAAGACTGTTCCCTGATTCAAGCAAAAGTCCACTCACTTGAACCCTTCCTTGGAAGGGTTGACGTGGTACCCTAACGGGATAGTGGCAAAGAGGCAAAATTTGTTCCTATGCGGATACAACCATTATCCAATAGTTAATATGAGTAGTCACATTGGGGAAGGTGTCACAAATTCATACTGACATTGGTGACTCTTATATAAACTTTGCTTCATAATGTATAGGGCAAGACCACTATACAAGCTTGTCATTTTGTCATCCATAGTTATTATGTACTCCTTGAGACTTTTTCCAGAGTCTAGTACGACTCTTCCCTGTAGGGGGCAGGAAGCACTAACATAGTTCATGCTGAGATGAAATGATGTATGACGGTAACATCATATGTCTCTAGGTCTAGACGGACCAGGAAAATACTTTCTTGAGAGTAGGGCACCGATTGAAAATTCACAGATACAGTAATGCTCTGGTAAACTTCCACCAGGACGACATGGCCTGAGCCCAAAAAACGGATTTTGAGTGAAGCAAAAAATCTATTTTTGGGTGAGATAGCCATGTTGTCCTGATGGACCCGCCCTTCCTTTTATTGTAAAAGGGCTTATTGACCCCTCCCTATATTACAGTATCTGTAGCACCTCGTATATCGCTACAAGGAATAAAGAGGGCGCTACCGCCTTCATCAGATACACACACACACATATATATATATATATATATATATATATATATATATATATATATATATATATATATATATATATATACATATAATTGTATATAAATGCATATATATACATATATATGATAAATTTTGCACATTTAGACGTGTTTTTCATATTGAAATAAGCCATATATATTTTTGATACATTAATGTCTGGATTCTCTTAACGACCTCGGGATCAGAGCCCCAGGCGAAATCACACAAAGACAAGAGCTTGGGTCCGGCCGAGAATCGAACCCTGGTCGGCAAGCTTGTATAGACAGTGACTAAGCCACTTGGCCACGAAGAGAGATCTTTCTTCGTGGCCAAGTGGGTTAGTCACTGTCTTTCTTCGTGGCCAAGTGGCTTAGTCACTGTCTACACAAGCTTGCCGACCAGGGTTCGATTCCCGGCCGGACCCAAGCTCTTGTCTTTGTGTGATTTCGCCTGGGGCTCTGATCCCGAGGTCGTCAAGAGAATCCAGACATTAATGTATCAAAAATATATACGGCTTATTTGATTACATATATATATATATATATATATATATATATATATATATATATATATATATATATATATATATATATATATATATATAGAGAGAGAGAGAGAGAGAGAGAGAGAGAGAGAGAGAGAGAGAGAGAGAGAGAGAGAGATAGATAGGTAGATAGAGAGATAGATAGATAGATAGATATATATATATATATATATATATATATATATATATATATATATATATATATATATATATATATATATATATATAGATTAATATCCATATCATTTAAAAGTTTGATAGTATCGTAAAAGAAGAGGTAGTATTATATATTAGTTTAACATAATATTATATTCGAAAATATAATCTACAGTAGTTTAATAAAACGATAAGAAAAATGCAAAATATATCTACCATTCTTATTATTCTGTCCACATCAGGTTAACGTAAATGTAAAAGAGTATGAGATGATTTTTACCATTAAAAGTAAATATATAAAACCAGAGGAGGGAAATAAGTTGAGACTAGTCATAAATTTTGGTATATAATAAGCAAATTTTTAAAGCAGAATTAATGATGAGAAACTAAGAAAACAAATGGCTATGGCATCCTTTGAAATCATTTGTTAATCTACATATTTTATTCATTGCTATACAAATGTGTTCCTTGAGGAATAAGATATGTATGATATTCAATTTACAATATTGATACATTTGCGTAATTCCTGACTCTGGAGCGACAAATATCTTGAAGTACGACGCAAAATATGTTAGGAAAGGCGGACATAAATATTCCATTTTCCTAGTTCTGGAACATATTACCTTATATGCAAACCATTTCTCACACAATGTACTAATTAAATATCAATAGAATGTAAAATTACACCGAAAAAACATGAAAGCTTCTGTTTTGGTATGTTATTATGTCTATTAACTACACAACCGTAATCCCCCCCCCCCCCCACTAGAAAAAATGCTGTATAACTGAGTTCATTGTTACTATGAGATTCAGGGCCTTTGTAACACGGTTTTTTCGCAATAATTTTTTACCTATGAATTTCTTAAATATAACGCTTATTCAGAATGCACATTATATCTACACATAAATTTTGACTATATTCTGCATTACGTAGGTTGAATAAATTTGGTATTTATAATGTAAAAGTGACGTTTTTTGAAGACGGGCCAACTTACTCAGAGAAAAGGTTTCGAACGCACTCGTTAACTAACTTATGACGGCATTTCTTCCCTCTTTCTCGGTCGATGATTGGCTATACGTAACGAAGGCTATACCTCTGCCAACAATGACACAAAAGTTTAAATACAAGCAAAGCAGTACACCTTTATGAACTCTGAAACCTCTCCATTGATAATTGTCATAATGAAGAAACCAACAAAATATGTTAATAAGTACAAAAAACACTTCGATTATTAGTCTAACTCCCAAAATGAGTTTCCTAAGAAATTACAGTCTACTTTATAGGTCACAATCAGATTGACAAGGTGTAGGGAATAGTTGGTAATTTTCAAAAACGTAGTAGACAAGCTTGATTTGATAACTGCTATATCCAATGTCAAGCAATTTTTATTTATTGTGTATCTACCTACCTATTTACTGTAAAAAAAAAAATAACCGGTACCGTATTTTGGCTCTAAACCTTCACCAATAATTATCGTCAGAATGATGACTTCATGATGCTCCACCCACTTTGGCTATCATGGGCGTTGTTGGATCAGAAAATTTGAATTCTGGCTATAAAAACTCATTTCTGGAGTAATTGTAAGAAGTGCTAAATGATCCTCAAGGATCCCAGCAGTTGGCCTAAACGTTTAATTCATGTAAACTACTGTTACGGCACTACAGCTACAGTAGTATTACTATGCTAGCACAGATACCCCACCCACATTTATGTATCGTTCCGCAATTCATAAAGTCTTTGTCATGTTTTTCACTGTGCAATAAGCCATGGCCTCTCATAAATTAAGTTTAACATTAGATGATAGGTTATTTCATTAAGCTGACAAATTATGGCAACTGGGTATGTTAATGCCGATGTTGAAGCTATAGATAAAGTATGGTATCATTCCTTCATTGCATTATCATCTTTATTACTATTTGTTTTGCTACATGTAGTAATTATTTTAAAGGATAAATGAATTATGTTCAATTTACTTCTATAAATTCCCATTAGATTTACAAATAAAACTCCTTAAACTATTGACTGTATAAAGTTGCAAGTCTTAAGACAAATGCAGTTTTGCAACCACGGGGGCAATTCCAAATCCTGTTAGCCATTCTTGACTGTTATGGGTTTCAGAGCCGATGGAACAAGGTGAATGGGTGTCTGGTGGATGGGCGGGGCAAAATTTTGTCAAAAGGTGTTTACATTGCTTACGTAATGAATGTTTCCGACTCTTAGCTCGTTATCACTGGCCATGGCGTCGGCTAGATCATTTTTACTCTATAAAAATTAAAACTATCGGGTTTAGGTTATTGATAATACTGACAAAATTTGTGTGTGGTTGTAAAATATACATATGTCAACTTTCAGCTACACCCGATGCTTTGATAAGGAGCAAAGTCCAAAAAACCGTGTTACAGAGGCCCTGAATCTCATAGTAGTTTACTGCTACATATTCAATATATGTAGCAGAAGACACAAGCTTTTACTGAAATATTCTAAAAAATAAAAATTTTTTATTCCTTCATATTTCTGTTGAACATCAATACACGAGAGGTGTTGGATCCTAGTATTCCGGTCGACATGAGTTCCTGCTATCATTAAACTTTTCATTATGACACTGTATGTGTTGCTTGAGGGATACTATTAAAATGTTCCTATTAAATGTAGAGTATATTTGTGAATTTCAGGAAAATTTTCATTTCGGGTTCTTTTTTTATCTTCATAAACTTGTATGTGAATCATTTAATCAAAAGAGCCTAAAGTGGCGGTTAATTTCATTATTAGAGGTTTGCAGAAGTATAATGGAAAATTTTAAACCAATTAATTTAAAAATATAACTATCTTTCAAAACAATAATAGTAAGCGTTGATTCCCTTTTACGATATCTCGCTTCTCTTATATTACTCAATTTTTCATTATTGCTGTTTCAAAAAATATTTATTATTTCCATTCTATTTATTAATAATATTTTATGAAATCAGCAGTTCTCAGGAACTTTAAAAAAGAAAATGGATATATTCGCATGTTGGGCCCAGGAAGAACATTAGTGATAAGCACTAAAGAAATTGCACAAACCTACCTTAATTTAGCATAGTGTGTCTGATCGATATTTATTGAAAACTTAGTCTTGTTTGTTCATTTTGAAGGCCTCTACGAGGATGTTTGTCATCAACAAATATAGTTGAGTAAATTTTCATTGTTTTACGAGGCATTCCTCTCAACTGTTGCTCACTTAATTAAAGTAACACCCTCTTCATTAAAAGTTGCCTATTTTACAGTATTTCGGTGGAAATAGAAATTGATCATTAATTAGAAACAATTACATTTATACATATAGAATAATTGAACTTTGTTCATAATTAATTTCGATAAATTTTGCCAAACTAAATCTTTTTCTTCTTATTGTTCTTTTTTGATAGACTAAAATCTCATCGCCAGCAATTTCTCCTCAGTCGAACAGCTTTTCAATTCGTTAATTATTATTATTATTATTATTATTATTATTATTATTATTATTATTATTACTTACTTACTTACTTACTTACTAAGCTACAACCCTAGTTGGAAAAGAAGGATGCTATAAGCCAAAGGGCTCCAACAGAGAAAATAGCCCAGTGAGGAAATGAAAAAAGGAATTAACCACATGTGAAGTTTAAAACAGATAGCAATAAAATAAATATTTCATATATAAACTATATAAACTTCAAAGCAACAAGAGGAAGAGAAACAAGATAGAATAGTGTGTTCGAGTGTACCCCCACAGGCTATGGCACTACACGAGACTAAGAGAACAATGGTTTAATTTTGGAGTGTCCTTTTCCTAGAACAGCTGCTTACCATAGCTAAAGAGTCTCATCTACTCTTACCTAGAGGAAAGTAGCCACCGGACAATTACAGTGTGGTGGTTAACCCAATGAACGAAGAATTGATTTGGTAATATCAGTGTTGTCAGTGTATGAGGAATGAGGAATATGTGAAAAGAATAGGCCAGACTATCCTGTGTATGTGTCGGTAAAGATGAAATGAGACGTAACCAGAGAGAGTGATCCAATATAGTACTGGCTGGCTAATCAAAGGAACCAATAACTCTCTAGTGGTAGTATCTCAACGGGTGGCTGGTACCTAAGCCAACGTACTAACTACATGAAGTGAAATTTATCATAATGGATAATATTTTACAATAATAAAATGTACAGATTTTATGAAAGATGTATTTAATATGAGAGAGTGAATAGAGTAAATAGATTAAAATAAATTAAAATAAAATTAAGAGGCCACGCTGCAGATGAACATGGCATAACAATTGGTTAAATGATAGGGGAAGGAGATTTCCTAGTATTCAAACTCACCGAACTTTACATAAAATGTCTTCAGGAATATTCTATATCTACAGCTTAGAAAAAAGATTATCATTATACTACAGAAGACTTGAAAACACCGGCTAATAAATTTACTCTTAGTAATATATAAAATATTCATAAAGATCATATTAGGCCAGATAAAAGGAAAGACAGCTACACTTTAATTAACCATGAGAACAGGCCAGATTTAGAAGTGAGCATTCAACGACTGACTAAATCCCTGTAATGAACCAGCTAATGGAAAAAAATAACAGAGTATGACAGACAATTATGTATGTCATGTTTAGACATTGAGAAATGTTCTTATTTTGTCAAAACTTCAGTATTATTGAAAGCCCTTCTAAACAGGGAATTGATGATCATTATGTTATATTATTGAGGATATTTATACATGAAAAACTAAAAAAAATCTAAACCTTAATTATTTCCAGCATGTGTAGAAGATCATTCTAAGAATCTATTTCGGAAAATGTAATAATTACCGATAATCTGGAATATCTTAACAATTTATTATTTGTAGATGACAATTATAGTGAGCCACGGGATGAATTGCTAAATATATTAGAAGACTTGATTAGGAAAAGGAAAAATCTATGACTATAAAGGAACATGAGTAAAACTGAGATAATTTTTAAATAAAATGCAAATAAACAAAATATTATTGTTTTGGCTGATCCGATCTTCATCAACACCTGCTCCAACGTCTATTGACACAAAGAGCCTTACTTAGATCTCGCCAGTCATTTCTATTATGCATTTAAACCAATACTTCTACATTCATCATCTCTTAATTCAAGCTTCATAGTCATCAACAATATATACCTGGGTCTTTCAACTCTTCTAGTGGCTTCAGATGCCAATTAAATGTTTGGTGAACCATTATCTCTTGGGGAGTGCGAAGAACATGATAAAAACGCTCGTCATCTACCCTTCATCATGATCTCATCCACATAGTTTCATTTCTAATCATGTCCTACCATTTAACTCCCAATATTCTTCTGTGGGCTTTATACTCAAATCAACTAGATATGTTTGTCGACATGAAGCCAAAATTAAAATATTAATAAACATGGAAAGGAAAGCTTTTGTTAAACAAAATGAGATTATGAAATGTAAAATATCACTTTTCCGTGAATGAAGTATTTAGTTTAAAAAAAAAGAAATGGACATAGGCAGAACATATAATGAGAATGACAGATAATACATTCAAAAGAAGAATAACAGAATGGGTCCATAAAGATCGTAAAGGATACAGGGGAAGGAGGAGAAGACGAGGCATTGACGAGCTGAGGAGATCTGTTGATACTGTAGAGACTGGCATAGAAAGACCACAATCATATGCTTTTCTAACATCTCGAGAAAATGTTCCGGTTATACAGATATATATATATATATATATATATATATATATATATATATATATATATATATATATATATATATATATATATATATAGCCAGAAAATTAAAAACTCATTTAACAAGTTGATAATGATTCTTAGTAACCATACTATTACACCGAGCAAATTTTACTAGTATATATTCCTCTAAACCAGAGGTTGTGATAAGTATTCAATAGTAATCTTAAAAATTATTTCTTTTAGTGGTTTATAGCTCTTTTCTCTATTCACCTTATCCTATTTACAGCTACTTGCCCAGTGAAGTCTTTAAAAGCCAATATTGGACTGTGCTCGAATTTCAATCCAAATATTGGACATCTGGTTATTGAAAGTGGATAACCATGAAGACTGTTGTTTTCTAATCTTCATTACTTTGTCCTTGAAGGCCAGTTTATCCCCCCCCTCTCTCTCTCTCTCTCTCTCTCTCTCTCTCTCTCTCTCTCTCTCTCTCTCTCTCTCTCTCTCTCTCTCTCATTGCATTGCACTAAAAGTCTAAGATCAAAATACCTTAAAAAGTGGTCCAATGATTCTATTTTTGATATCTCTTTATTTTTAAAGAAAAATTTGAAGGATATTTTTTTTTCAATAGATTGCAAGTCGTACAATTATCAACATAATATGTGAATAAATTACTCTACTACAATAAATCTTCTAGTTATATTCTTGCGTATAATTCCTCCACCTATTAATGAACTACTACATGTAAAAAAGTCTTGAAATGATAAAGTATCACTATCGCTCATGCGATTCAAAATAATATTCATAACAAATATAATGAAATATCTCAAAATTTCACATATGAAATACATAACTATCTTATCATATTTAGGGCATTTCCCTAGAACTAGAATTTAATGATCATGAAAAAGTATATCAAAACAAGAAAATTATCATTTAGGTATTTTTATTTTTCATTTTAGAATCATCTTGTATGTTGCATTAACGAAAGTAACTTAGTATAATAATATCAACCTTAGTTCCTGAGAAGGAAACAGATCTTGTCCTTCTTAGATGATATAAGAAATATCAAAGGTGTCTATTGATTTTATACATAATAGGACATTATGACTTTGGTTTGACCTTTCCCGTTCCCTCTTCGTCTACTGTATCAAATGAAGTTTATATCCACATTATACTGGATGTGATGAATATCTGATCATAAAAAAACTAACAACTTTGATGGCAGTGGGCATCTCGACTTTAGGTCTACATTGAAATAAGTTGTTTGATATATATATATATATATATATATATATATATATATATATATATATATATATATATATATATATATATATATATATGAATATATATACATATATATATATATATATATATATATATATATATATATATATATATATATATATATATATATATATAATATATATATATATATATATATATATATATATATATATATATATATATATATATATATATATATATATATATATATATATATATATATATATATGATATATATATATATATATATATATATATATATATATATATATATAAAATAAATGAATATATATATATATATATATATATATATATATATATATATATATATATATATATATATATATATATATATATATATATATGCGTGCTTATGTATGGGCACTATATTTGATTTGCCAAATAAAGCTGCTTGAAAACGACTACTAGGAAGAATCTAACCGCTAGCTGGGGTGGATTTGGAAATTCCAGACATCTGACCATATAAACCTTTTTCCCATTTTATAAATCAGATAATTATATTCCCAAGAATATGTCGTGATTCAAGAGATTTTTTTTTCAGGAAAGTTAGGTAGAAGGTCATTAACATTGACAAAGAGCAAGAAAACTAGGTAGAACACTACTTCACCTCATAAATATTCTAGAATGGTTAGGATTTTACATCTTATCGTCTTGATTGATGATTGTAGTATTGATGAAGGCGGGTTAAAAGTCTGTA